>NC_046657.1:52388323-52417607 GCF_010883055.1 Belonocnema kinseyi
CCCCCCCCCCCAAAACTTTAATAGAAATCTACATAATTAATTAAATTCTTTAAATTAAAACCAAATTTTGGAATTTCTCAAATTTCACGCCAAATTTGTGTTCTGTAATTGAAAAAAAAAACTCTCGCACTGACATTGATAGAAATTTACCAAATTAATAAAATATTTACAGAATTGAGTTACCGTTTTTAAATGTTGACCCTAAACTGTTGTCCTGTGACTCGAAAACCCCCCTCGTACTGACTTTAATAGAAATCTATGAACTTAATTAAATGTTAAAAAATTAAGTCGAATTTTTTAATTTATAAATTTCAACCCAAAATTTTTGTTGTCACTCGAAACCCCCCTTAGTACTGACTTTTATAGGAACCAACTAAATCAATCAAATTTTCAAACGGTAAGTCAAATTTTTTAATTTTTCAATTTGGACCCTAAATTTTTGTTCTGTGATTCTAATCGAAAATCGAAAATCGAAAAGTGATTCTAAATCGAAAAAAGAAAAAAATCATAAATTAAGGAATTTCACTACCCTAAACTCTCAAAATTAAATTATTCTGAAAAGGTTCCAACGACAGCAATCTCGAATCAGAAGGGTAAGAAATTGCGCGATTCCATACTTTCTTTAAAATAAGAAAATGTTTGAATTGATGAATTTGATTTAAAATTGTATATTTGATACTTTTCAACTGTGTAAGTTAGAATTTAATGTACAAAACACTAGAAATTTAACAAATTTGAAATGTAAAGAAGTCAGGCTTATGAGAAGGAACTAGACTTTAACGTCTTGAAGACAAACCCAAAGCGAAATATTTTACATCGGCAATCAAATAAACTTTGAACCAGACGAGGGCAAGGATTTAAAAATAAGGCAAATAATAAATGTGAAAAATTATTTATTTAATCGATTCATTTTCACAATCTCCCGCATTTTCCTACAGCGTAATACGATTGTACTTCAGTGCATCTTGACAGGAAAAACCCACATGTGGAAAAGAACGCGCAGGAGGAGCCAAATCCTTCAGAAACAATTTTGCTTATCCTGTAAAAAAATAGTTGTTTGTGATACAAGTCATACCAAACGAATCAAATTCAGGCCACTATAATCCAATACAATCAATTGCAATCTAAGACAATACACTCAGTACACTCCAATCCAATCCATTCCAATGTGATCCAATTCATTCTCATCCAATCCACTGTAATCCACTTCAATTCCATCATCTCTAATTTAATCCAATACCATATAATTGCTTTAAATCCAGTGGTCTCCATTGCAATGCGATTGAGTCCTATCCACTCCAATCTAATTTATTACAAACCACTCTAATACAATTAATTGCTCTTCAATTAATTCCATTCAAATCCAGTGTCATCTACTTCAATCCACTCTAAACCCATCCAGTGCTTTCCAATCCATTCCAATCCACCGCAATGTAGTCAAATCCATCCATATTTAATAATTGCAAACCACTTTAATTCTGCTCCATCAAATTCAATTCATTACAATATAATTCAATTCATTTCAATCCATTCCAAACCAATACAATCCAACCCAATCGACTCCAATCCATTCTATTCAAATTCATTTCAATTCAATATAATCCAATTTCATTCAGTTCGATTCTCGAGCTGAAAGACGAGTCACACGTAATTGTTTATCACACCAGGCAGTTAGCGCACTTATACGTCTACATGCCAAAATTGGGATAAGGACACTCATCGTACCCTAAACTACAGATATAAATGTTCATTAGCCAATCTGATTACAGTCTCAGTTAATTTATAGTACGCTGTACCCCAAGTAAAAATTTTACAACTAATCCTAAAAGGTGCTATTTTAGGTATCCTATGCAGTACATAAAATCGCAATTATGAGGGCAATGTGATAAAAAATACAAAACTTTATAATTAGAACCATTAACAGATACGTAATCAATTGTCATAAAAAATTATGATGTTAGACCTAAAAAATTAAACCTTAACAATTTAAAAAAAGTTCAATATTAAGACGTGGTTTTATGTATTATAAAATTCATGTTTAATTAACCTGGGGTGAAAACTAATTTTTAGAGCCCTAAAGTCAGACCTGTCCACTGAGGGGCAATCCACTCTATCACCGCATGTTCAAGTTTCACCACCAGTTCCCTCTTCTCAGGTCCAGGTGCTTGGGAAGTTGTTGCTCTCGTGAAATTGAATCAGTAGAGGTCAGTGGTGGCGTTAGAATTCCATCTGGCATGGAAACAATACTGACGAAGTTTCCCCTTAGTGGATAAGTCTGCCTAAGGTAATCTTTATTAGAAGAAGCTGGACACTTTCAGCACACATCTACAATAAATTTGTTTTTGATCTTATTCTAGTTTTTTAAATACCTTCTCTATTTTGAGGGAGCAGCCGGTCCGGGAGCCACATATTATTCCAACAGGTTGCAACACGTTCAGGAGAAACCAGTTCCCTAGACGAACCTTCTGTTCTGTCACATAGCAATTCATCACCCCATTCAGGTTGAAGTCGTTTAGGCCGCGCTGATTTCGTTACAAATATATATTTAATAACGAGGTCAAAATTTTTCTTAAATCGTTAGTTTAGAATTTCTAGCAACTTCACTACGTGTACAATAGTTATTTGTGATAGAATTGCTTCAAACACTCCATAATCAGGAAAAAACTAGTCTTTCTAGAAACAGCTCTGTAATATTTTCAAAAGTTATATCTTTAGTTTTAAATTACCTTGACCTAGTGTTTTTCGATCAACTATCATCAGCACGCCTTTAACTTCCACAACTTCTCCCATCCTTCTCGGTATTCCGTCCTCTTTACGCACTAGATAGTAATTAGGCTTATATTGGATTGGGGGTATATAATATTCATCTGTCAAAAAATATAATTTATAGTTATTGTAACGATACGAAATTACTCTATTTAGAACTGCTATATTCAAAAAAGTGGCGAGCCTACTAATAATTGACTAATAAATGAAATTTTTGTATTTTTTCTGAAACTCAAAAATGGTTTTTTAGTTTTATGATATTATGCAAAGTGAGATTGGTTGATTCAAATCAATATAGGTTCTCTTATGGTACAGTATTTGTCACATTACTTACAGAAATAAGCTAATCATTTTGAAAACTTTAATGTGGGTATTTTTATTTTCGAGTCTCCTGGTATTGAAATATTTATTTTTAAATTTGAAAACTGAATAACTTCATACTTTTATTAAGACTATTTAAAACTAAAAACATTCAAATTGAAGAGTTTGTAAATTGAATATATGCTTTTCGCAAGCAAACGTCTGTCCATTGAAAATTATGAATTTCAGTTAGAACATATGTAAAATATTTCAATGTTTTTAGCTTAAAATTTCGCATTCCCTAATTTTTAAAGGCAATGTCATCAGCAGTTAAAAACAATTGATACAGTCAGTTTAATTGATACTCAACGTGATGAGAAATTATAATTCTTCTTCTGTAAAATCCTGCAATTTCAGTTTGAAGTATTGAAATTCGAAAAGCTTTAATTATTATTCCTGACATTTGAAAGTTATCTTGACAAATCGGCATAAACAATATTTTTACAGTTCTACAGAAGAGAATAAAATCTTTTCCAAAATAGAGTTTTTAATTTAAAAGAAAAGAAAAGTGCTTTCTATGTCAGTGCCAAATTGAACACTGGAAAATTTTAGTGGAAAATATAATTAGTCCTGACCATTTTTGTTTCGTTCGCTTTTGAGCTATTTATTTTCCGACTCAATAAAAAAAGGTTCAGGGAAAGAAAACTATTACTTTTGGAAAAAATATTGCAGAACTTCTGATTTGGTGTTTGAGGGACACGTTTCCTCAAAATTGAACCGTGATAAAAAATCTAGTTTTCGATTTTAAAAAAATTGATTTCAACTTGATCACAGTTAATATTTCTTTTTTCTTTGAAGATTTTTTAACTTTTTAAAATTCAAAATAAAATGTATTCGGTATTAAAAATAGTTTAATTATGTCGGGCCTTTTTTAATTCAGGAAAATGGGTTGCCTAGTCTTTAATCATTAATTAATCATTCATTTTAAAAAATTGTTAAAGCTTTTTTGGTTCAAATTACTGCAATTCTTAGAGAGTTTTATGATGAAAAGAGAAAAAAATAGGTCAATAATTGTTCTTTTATAAACAAATAATGTTATTTTTACTCAAATTACCGTGTTTGTTATATATCATGACTCATGAAGTACTGAAAAATATTTACGAGCTTATGAACATGATATACAAAATTCGTTTAGAATTGAAATATCCATCGGTATTGTAACTTTCAAATATCGCATCCTAATAATTATAGTGTAAAAATATGTTTCTTGTGTATACTAATCTTAGGCTTCTGTAATTATATATACAACATTTGCTTATAAAAATTAATTTCTTTAGAAGATTCATTATTTAAGTTCTTTTAGTACTAGAATTTATTGTAAGAACCTTTATCTGGGATATGGTGATTAAGGATTATATTTCGCCTTAGCTTAATCCTCCAGTAAACCTCCATCTCATCTCTACTCAATGCAGAAAAGTAATGCTGACCAGCAGCATCAACGTGAACTCTAGAGAGTCGGCCAACACCTCTCACTATTTGTCCCACACGAAATCTGCCGGCGTTTTCCGACCCAATATCTGGTGGTTCACGCAGTGATTCTGTAAGAAATAATATATTGATTTATATTATAGACCAGTAGTCTTTTGCGCGCCTATTTATCTTTTTATAAAAAAGAATATACCAAAAGCCTATCTTTTCTATGTTATACATATTTAATTAATGTTACATAATATTAGTATAAACTGATAGAAGGCACCAAGGGATGAGGTCTGACCCTAAAACTTTAATTAATCTCTTATAAGAGGATTTTAACAAATTCTATATTTTTTGGTAGAGCATTAAATTAAACTTTTTTATTCCAAATGAGCTTTTTTATTGAATATTAATTGATACCTTATATTGATGAATAGTATTTATTACAATTTTGCAACTCACGTTGATGATAATCATAATCTTCAAATAATGATTTTTTCATTTTTAAACAGCAATTCTTATAAATCAATTTAGAAAAATTTTTGCACGCGCATTATAACCCAGTGGCAACAAAATTTGGCGACGTCTTTATGACGTCGTTACGACATCTTTACGACATATTTACGAGATCCTGTGTCCATGTCGTTAAGATGTCTTTGCGATATCCTAAAGACATCGTCAGATCATGCGACTTATTTAGGACATCGCAAAGACACCTTAAAGACATGGGCATAGGATGTCGTAAAGTTGTCGTGAAGATATCGTAACGATGTCGTCAAGACGTCGCCAAACTTTGTGCTCACTGGGACTAATCAATTTTCTTATAGGTAGAAAAACACACGTAGTAAGATTGGTAAACATTTTTTACTCCCTGACTGACAATTCTTTATTTTTAAAAAATTCGTTTGTCTAGATGAAAAATTAATAGTTTTAGTGGAAAACTCACCTCTTTGGTTGAAAAAATGTACTTTTTTAAATTCTTTTTTTTCCGAACTAAATTAATGTTTTGTGCGATAAAGCAACTTTTCTACTTTTTGTTTAAATTCGAATCTCTTCTGGAAAATTAATCTTTATGAGTGAAAACACGTATCCTTATTTTTACAATGCAACTCTTGGCAGCATCTGCATTCGTTGAAATGTCAAATGTTACATTTCCTATCGAAAATCCAGATTGGCAGATTAAAAATTCAACTACTTTGTTGAAAATTTACATAGTTTTTCAAAAATTCTACTCTGGTTAAAAATTTAAATAATTGGTTGAAATTATTATTTTTTTTAAGATGTTTACCACTACGTTTTCATCGGGAATTCATTTTTTAATGCAACTCTTTTTTATTGAAGATTAATCTTTTTTGATAAAAAATTTCCCCATTCAGTTTAAGATTTATATTTGTAGGTTGGAAATTTAAGTATTTGGTTAAAAGTTAAACTATTCGGTTTTAAATACAAATCTTTCATTAAAAAGCCAAATTTTTAACAAAACCGTTTATACTAAAAATTAAAAAATTCAATTTCCAGTTTAAAAAAATTAACGAATTTTCAACCAAATAGTTAAATTTTTATCCAAACACCTAATATTTTAACAAAGAAAGAAAGAATTTTGAACAGTAGAATTAAATTTTCAACTAAAATGATGAATCTTTAGCACAAAAAATATCCATTTTCAATAAATGAGTTTAACATTTAACCAAGTAGTCGAAGGCAAACAATTTTCAGTCAAGACAGAAAAAAAATTCAACTAAATTGTTGAATATTCTCATCAAAAAATTTCATAAAACTGTTCCCTTATAGTTTAAAAGTTAAGTAATTGGGTGAAAGTTCGTCTTTTTTGTAAAATATTAATCTTATTGGTTAAAAATTAATCTTTTAAACAAAGAATTTATCTTACAACGAATAAAAAAGTTCTCCTAAAATTTAATGTAAAAAAAACATAATTCCTTTCCTGATCGATTCTGCGACTCGAAGTGCAGAACCTACCTAATGTCAAATGGATTGGATCTCCTTTGAAATAATTTTCATAACTCTGTTTTTTTCTTGTCGAAAATTAACTTTTTTAACGGAAAATTCAATCTTCTTGTTTAAAAATTCATCTTGCTGATTGAGGCTTTAACAATTTTTTGGACAATTCTTATTTATTCAAAATTAATTTATTGAAGTGAAAAGTTAACCTTCCATTTTTGGTTAAAAATTTATTGATATTTTAATTACAATCTATTTTGGTAGGGAACTCAGATATTTTATTTTAATTACACTTCTTTAAATTGGAAATAATTTTTTTAACTAAAAACTGAAACACTCCATTTTTTCGTTGAATATTAAGTTCATAATTGAAGCTTCAACTGTTTCTGTTTAAAACGAACCTTTTTGATTGAAAATTCAACTATTTTGTAAAAATTTCTATATATATATATGTTTTATAATTAATTTATCTATTGGTAAAATTTACTTATATTACTTTTGGTTGAAAAATAATATTTTTTAAGATAAAAATCATATATTTGCTTCAAACTTTCTCGATCTTGTAGAAAACTCGTAATTTTTGGTAGAGAAGTAATATGCTTTGTTCAAATTAACATTTTTCATTAAGAATTCAGTTATTTAAAAAAAATTCCTTTTCAGATTGTCAAAAACCAGTTTCTTTAAAATAAATTTTGATTCTATTATTCTTGTTGAAAATTGAAATTTTAAATTGTAAATTGACCTTTTTTACTTGATAATTCAATTTTTTAATTTTTCCGTTTTGGTAGAAAATTAATCCTTTTGGTTTGAAATCGATCATTTTCGTTAATGATTGAACTATTTGAAAACGAATTCATCTGTTTTTATACAGTATTTGGAAATTCAGAATTTTTTTGAAAATTCGTCATTCTTGGTAGAAAAATAAGCTTCCTAATTGAAATTTCATCTTTTTTTCGAGGATTCTATCATTTTTTTTAAAATTTCTTTCTCTGCCAAAAATTAATTTATGTAAGAGAAAATTCGATTATACCATTTTTGAAAGAAAAATGATATTAAAAAAATGGATCCTGTTTTGTTAAAAATTTAATTTTTTAAACCGTCTTTTTCAAGTAGGAAATTAATCTCCGCGGTTGAAAATTCATCTTTTTCATTTAGGGTTCATTTTTTTTTTTAAATTCCTTCATAGTTAGTTAAAAATTAACTAATGTAAGTTAAAATCATTTTTATAAAAAATTAATGTTCTTGGTTGAAAATGTATCCGTTTGTTTGAAAGTTCAACTGTGTATTATTAAAATTCGTGTATTTTGCTCAATTTCAACTAATTTGTTGAAAATTTAATTGTTTGTTGTTAAATATCAATTCTTTTAACTAAAAGGGAATAATTCTACTTCTGGTTCTATATATATATATTTTTAATTTAAATGTTATCTTTTTTATTTCAAAACTCCACTATTTGTTTTGAAATTTGATCTTTTTCATTGGGGTTCAGCTATTTTATTAAAATTTTAAATGTACAATTTTAGGATGAAAAATTATTTTTATGATTGAAAATTAATTTTTTTAATTGAAAATTCGTCTTTTTGGTAGAAAATTAATTTTCTTTGTTAAAATATTATCTTGTTTATTGACGATTCAACTATTTTCTTGACTTTTTTGTTTGTTAAAAGTTAATGTCTTTAAGAGAAATGTCAATTATATCATTGTTGGTTGAAAACTAATCGTTTTTTGTAGAGAATTAATTTTAAGGGTAAAAATGAATCTGTTTTTTATTATTTTTAACATAGGTGTCCCAATTTGATTTTTTGTTGTCTTATATAGAAAAAAAACGTCTTGCATAATTTACTATAAAAAATTTTTATCGCTAACGATTCTGATTAATAATGTATCGAACCTGTTTGATTTTAAGTGAGTTCTGTATTATTCCAAATACATTTTATAATATTGTTCTTGAATTGAAAATTAATTTAGTTGAAAATAATTTAAATCTGTATAAAGTCTCTTACAATTTATAATAATAATTTTCGTACAGACAGATTATTCAAAAAATAACAAAAGACAAGTAAAATAATAAAAATTTAATATAATTAGATATACGTCACTGAAAAAATAATTTGTAAACAACTTTTGCGATTGAAAATTGTTTTGTTAAGTAAAAAATTGATGAAAAAACTTTTTCGACTACATTGGTGTTGTTTTGCTCATCAATTGTACTTCTTTAAAATAAAATGTTTTAAGATTACTGCAAGATTTCAAAAAGAAATGTTTTTCTTGTCTTGACTTTTTTTCATATCGTGCGTTTTTCGGCTTCAAATTTTGATTTTCGGTTGATTGAACAAATTTTGAAAACGCTTTAACTCTGAGAATTTTATTTTTATCGAAAAAAGTCATTAGGATAAATTGTTTGTTCTTTTCAATACTATAAATATACGTACATAGAATTTTGAAATTCAGAAAAAAGTGGTTTCAAAAATTTTCAAAATGCGCTCACTTTTTTAATTTTTATCAAAAATGGCTGGTTAACGAACTCGTCCTTTCTTTTAAGACCTAGAAAAAGTGTGCGAAAGATGGATTTGATTCGTTCATTTTTTCGAGAGTTATCGTGTTTACGGACAGACGGCCGGACGGACAGCCAGACAGATGCCATCGTGAAAACCTGATTTTTGGATTCAGGGGGTCTCAAAACGTGAAGATCCGTTGAAAAAGTGTGACGTCAAATTTCCGACAATTCTAATACTTTCTCAATCATAAATGATGCGAATGTAAAAATAATTCTTCCAATTGTGAAACTGCGTACCTACACGATATTGTGTACTTTTCACAGATTTAATAAAACTCACTGATGAAGGCCACCATTGTGTGCCGAAACGTTTGATTTTTTTTAGTTAAAAATGGAATTATGTGTTTGCAAATTTATGTATTTTGTTTGAAAATTGGTGTTTTTTGTTAGAAATATAAAACTTCTTCTTCGAAAATTCATATTTTTGATTGCGAATTTAACTATTTTGTTGAAAGTTTCTTTATAGTTAGTCAAAAATTAATGGATGTAAGCTTAAATTAGATTATACCATTTTTTCCATAACTATCCCACTTTTGGTGGATCACCTCAATTTGTAATTAAAAATTGATATTTTAGGGTTCTTGGTTGAAAATACATGTGTATGCTTGAAAGTTCAACTATATATCACCAAATGCATCTATTTTAGTAAAATTTCAATTAATTTGTTGAAATTTAATTCGTTGCTCTTAAATATTAATTCTTTTAACTAAAAAGGAGTTATCCTATTTCTGGGTTTATATAATTATATTTTTAATTAAAAATTAATTTTTTCATTTGAAAATTCATCTTTTTGGTAGAAAATTATTTTTCTTTGTTAAAATCTTATCTTGTTTATTGAGGATTCAACTATTTTTTTGATATTTTTTGTCCGTTAAAAATTAATGTATTTAAGGGAAATTTTAATTATATCATTGTTGGTTAAAAACTAATAGTTTTTTTAGAGAATTCATGTTATGGGTAAAAAATTGATCTGATTTTTATTATTCTTAACATAGATGCCCAAATTCGATTTTTCTGGTCTTAAATCGGAAAAAAAACGTCTGGCATAATTTACTATAAAAAAATGTTAATCGCTGAAAGATTCTGCTATATAATGTGTAGAACCTGTCTGATTTTAAGTAAATTATATTTTATTTTAAATACTTTTTATAATATTGTTCTTAAATTGAAAATTATATTATTCCTTTAAAAAAAAGATTTTTTAAAAAGAAAATTAATCTTTGTGATTGAAAATTCATCTTTTTTTATAAAACTTTTACTATTTGGTGTCATGTTCATCTGTTTCAATAAAAATTTTAAATAACCTGTAGAAAATTTCATTTTTCTGATTGAATATTAACTTTTATAAACTGAAAACTGAATGATTCTATTTTTGTTTGAAATTTGATATTTTTTATTGAAACTTCATGTTTTTAGTTAAAAATTATTTTATAGGTACAGACATAATTTTAAGTGAATTCTATCTTATTTTAAATACTTTTTATATTATTTTTCTTGGATTGAAATTTAATTTAGTTAAAAATTATATGATTTGTTAAAAAAGATATTTTTGCCTGTGTTGGTTAAAATTTGAAATAACCTGTAGAAAATTTCATTTTTTTGATTGAATATTAACTTTTGTGTACTAAAAACTGTATTATTCTATTTTTGTTTAAAATTTGATCGTTGTTAATTAAACTTGATCTTTTTTAGTTAAACATGGAATTATTTGTTTCAAAATCCCAGTATTTTGTTAAAATTTAAAGTTAATGTAAGATCGATTTATTTTTAGTTATAAGTTAATATTTTAATTATTATTTGCATTCAATATAGACATTAACATTAAATCTTATTCCTGTGATGCATGGAATTTTGTATAAAATTTCTATGCTGATATAAAATGCGGTAGCAACTTATTGAGATTTTGAGGTTAATATTATATTTTGCAATTCGAGAGCGAACTGCTCGCAGTTAAAAAAAAACTATCAAAAAGAAGTAGGATGAAAACATAAAAAGCTATTTTTATTTTAATCCTCATTAAAATAGTTTCTGTTTTTTCACCAAAAAATGAATAAATTGGAATGAAATTTTTGTGAAACTTATTTGAAAACTATTAATAATTTTCAATGTATTTCAAACACGGAGTATTTTTTCGTATTACGAAAAATGAGTAAAAGCTTAATATTCGTAAAGTTTTTGTAGTACACTTTCGTAACTTTTCATAGCAAAAAATAGTATTTTATAGATTTTTGTAGATATACCAATGATTTAGATTAAATTGACAAAAATTATCTAATTCGGCGACCAGCAGCTCGCTCTTCCATTCTCAAATTACTTCCTAACCTCAAAATCTCAAAAAGTTGTTATCGAATTTTACACCAGTAATAGACTTTAATAACAAAACTTAGAACAAAGTCCATGCTTCATTGGGAATATTACTTAATGTGAATGTTTATATTAATAACAAATATTAGCTTAAACATGAACTTGTGATTAAAAATATACTAACCCTACCGATAAAAATCTCAGAGTATATGTTAAAAATTCTGAAGGCTCTGAGAAATTCTCCGCAGGCACTCAGATATATTTCATGGTCCAGATGGCTCGTTGCAATATTTTAAAGGCTTTAAAATGTCCTTTCCGAAATTTAAATAAAAATACGATCATAAATGACAAGCAGAGAGGCTTGAATGGAAATAAGAATTCGATTATAAATAACAAGCAGAAGCCCTGTACTGCGGTGGTACGGGTGGCAAGGTGGTGGTAAAGGAGAAGCGTTGATTCGTATTATCGACCTGGAATTTTGATTCGGTTATTATTCCTGTGACGTCCAACTCGGATGTCGACAATTTATAATTTAGTTTTGATAGTCGATAAGGAAGAATTTAAAGTTATCTATGTCGCGGTAAATTTAAAATGTTGTTAACTCCTTTTTTATATTGTTCACTATTCGAGTTCGTTGCTGTCTTAGAACATAAGTTGTTCCCCTGGAAATAAATACAAAGGAAAAACAAAGGGTTCACACGAATACAACACTTGTTAGTTTCACTTTAGGGAACACTGGTTATATTTCGCTTGCACAAGTTAGGTTGTAATGAATTAAATTTCGACGAATCACAATTTCACATGTTATCAATATTTTGAGTCACACACTCACAATGTTTAAACGACGAACCGAAATTAGTTTTATTATTTGTCTCTTTTTATATTATCGATATCTAGTTTTAAAGATCACAATAATAATGGTAAAAATATGGAAATGCGAGTTCAATGTCGCAAGATGGTTTTTGCGGAGGTCCGAAATCGATGTTTTGTTCAAGAGTAAAATCTAGATCTGTGTAAAAAACGGCGCGGAGCTGGTTTTATATGGCTAGGCCACGCCTAGGAAAAATTAGGTTAGCCTATCATGGGTCATAAAATTGAATTTAGTAAAGAACTAAGCCAATCGCAATTTAGGAAGGAAAGTTTGCCCACGCCCTTATTACCCAAGAAAACCGGTTTAAAATGGTTATGTATGGGAGGGGATAATAGTGTAGAAAAGAAGAGTTTCCAGAAAAAAACGATAAAAATCTTATTTGGACCACCCCTTGTTAAGTGATTTTAAAAGGGCAATCGGGCATGTCAATTTTGGTTTGACATTTGGCTTTCAGATGTCGATTTGTTGGGGCGTAAGTGGAGACGTTCCCTAAGTCATAAATATTGGAATATGAGCACTGGTGTCAGTTATCTGGTGACTCGATTTTCTGCTGTTGACTACATGTGTTTTGTAGACAATAGGACCCTTTTTTTGTTCCTTCGATTTATGAGAAAGGGCCTGGGGCCTTCATAAAAAATGCCATAAAAAGGGGCTCAAGTTACGTTTTATAGCTTAGGGTCTTGGGAAAATGGTCTTTTCAACTTTACGTGCTTGTATCTTAATATCTCCAGAAGTCCTGTGATTTAGATTTCTTTAAGTGTTTACTTAAAGAGATAAAAAAAGGAAAGGAAAGAGGCAATTTATCACTTTGGGAATTTGGCTTCTAAGTTTTCACACATCTGGAAATTTATTTCGTGGGAATTTGATTTTAATGCATTTTCTATTTTTGGTAAAAGGTTTTTCTTTTATTTAGGCATAAAGTGTCCTTGCGAACATAAATATTTATGATTATGGGATCATCTTTTGCTTTCTTTTCCAATTTACGTTATATTTATTTAATTTATTCATTGTGTTTTCATTTTACTGTTTTCATACCGTTATTTTGTATTTTTAGGGTTTCGGGTTTCATTTCCAGTCCTACGAGATCGGCTTGATTTGAATATTCGGTTTTTATTTTCTTATCAGTTCTGATCCTCAAGTTTTAATTTCAATTTAGCGCTTTTAGAATTTTTAAATATTACCGGTAACGTAAGTCCCTATTTGACTTGAGCATGTATGCTTAAAGCCGCTAGATGGCGTATGCATTCACTAAGTAGGCGTCAGCCCTACGTCACATTCCCAACAGTGATCCAAGAATACTTGCGCATGCTTAAACTGCGCGGCGCTAATTGGCTCTAGTTCGCGTATGTATTTAAAAATCAAGTACAGACCCGCACCGTGGCCAATGAACGTCACTCAAATCCAAGCATGCGCAGATCAGGGCAGCTCTGTGCAATATCAAGTAAATTTTACTTGATTGAAGTCAATCGCAGATACGAATAGGGACGATAGAATGTGTGTTCTAAATAAATAAATACTTGCTACCGTATGCTTGGAACAAGCGTACATTTTCTTACTCTGAGAAAATGTATTCTTAGATAGAATATCGCATTTTATTATTCGAAGACTTTGTTCTGTTACTTCATACAGAGATGTATTCAAATGCAGAACATAGTTTACTTCCAAAAAATCATTTCTGATACACTTCAAGAATATATATTTTCTAATATAAGAACATGAAGTATCGAAGCAATAGACTAGTGCCTCAACTGAACACTATTTCTCAACGAAAAAAATTATTTTCGAAATTATTGTGATATTATCTTCATTTTTTAAATTATTAAAATACGTAATTCGCGCAGACTGTTACTTATAAATATAATCGTACACCTAGACGCTTTGAAAAATCGCACTCGCCGAGGATTGAACCCTACCTAAACTACCCAAACTAGTGTGTCCTAACCGCGCGCTCTACCGACTACGCTATCGAAGCGATTGTATCTCGTTGACAAATTCTCGGGTAAGAATTTCAAGGCAGGGTCGTACCAAGTCGCAGGATGAGCTTCAACCAACTATCCAACTCCTTTATTGTATATGATACTCTCTAACTCAATTTTTAATGCAAAATAACATTTTTTAAACAATAATTTAAAATATGTGAAAAGGCGAAGTAAGTTTTACTTATTTAACAAGGCATTTAATAATTGTTGTTTTCAAATATTTAAACGCTTTAAAAAGACCCAAAGGTATTAAATGATAAAGAAAAGTTGCGAGTACAAAAATGCTTTAATAACATCAATGACAAAAAATAATGTTCTGCTATACGAAAATTTTCATAAACCCCACAGTTTTCAATTTATCGAATTTTTTTCTCATACGTTTTTTACAAAGATTTTAATATGAAATTGCTTTCCTAAAACTATGAACTAACTAATTGAAAATATACAAAAAAAATTAACCTCAATTATTTGACAAAGGGCTCAATACTTTTTTCTTTAAAAATTCAATCCACTTATAAACTATCTAAAGCATATAAATAATAAAGAACTTTTGAGTGGAAAAACGCTTTAATAACCTCAGCGACAATAAATATTTCCTGATATTTAAGAACCTTTGTGAAATGCAAAGTTTACGATTTATTTAATTAATGTATAATACTTTTTAATTCAGTTTTTAATTTAAAATAACAATTCGGAAAAAAGAATTTTAAATATGTAGAAAAAATTGATCGCTAGTTTAATTATTACCTATATTTTGTTCTTTTATAAAATAGAATGCATTGTTAATAAACTTTTTAAAAATGTTATTGAATTCTTTTTTCTTAAATATTTTTCTTTAAAAACGCATAACATTTTTTTAATTAACAAGAAAATGTAATAATTTTGTTTTTAAGCAATTTTTAAAGCTTCTAGCTTTGTTTTATGCTGTCATATATTTATTTTTGATTATTGACATAATCAAAAAGAATTATGGTGTATATGGGTGATTGCTAAAGTGTTAAACATTTGTAGCCCAAGACATTTTTTATGATTAATTAATTCTTATACCGAAAAAATTAATTTTATTTAAAAAAACCTGAATCTATACCCAATTATTTAAAACAGCAACATTATATGCGCGCTATAGTACGCGGGAAGCATTTAATTGCCAATTAATAACATAAAATATAAAATAAGATATTAACTATTTCAGATAGCAAGTAAGAATATAAGATTAAAAATTATTTTAAAAATTCCTGCTTTATAAATGAATTTGTTTTTCGGCTTCCGTTTCCGGTACCGATCGCGAAAGAACTCTTTTTGTCAAGTGGTTTATTTTTGGCTTTGGTTGAGGAAATAAGGGTGAGTGGATGCAGAAAAGGCAGAAAGTGCGGAGATCGAGTGTAAAGGAAGAAGGGTGAGTGAAGGCAAAGGTCGGCAAAAGTCGGCTATAAAATATATACAGAAATCTTAAGAAATAGGTTGGAGAGTCAGGTAGAACAAAAAGAAAGTATCCCACATAATCAGACGGGATTTAGAAAAGGAATGGAAACTATAGACAACATCTACGTACTTAACTATTTAGTTAACAGAAATTTTGTGAGAAAGAAAGGGAGACTAGTCGCTTTGTTCGTAGATTTTAAAGCAGCATTTGACTCAGTGAATAGAAAAGTACTATGGCAGGCAATGAAAGTGAGGGGTATAGATGAAAAGTTAGTGGAGAGGATAAAGGAAATTTTTACTGAAACCAGGATTAGGGTGAAAATAGGAAAGAAAAAAGGTCAGGTTTTCTGGACAAGCCGAGGTCTAAGCCAAGGGTGCCCTTTGAGTCCGTTACTATTCAGTATCCTATTGGCAGACTTAGAGGAGAAGCTAAAGGAGAAAGGGAAAGGAGGAACGGTTTTGGGTAATAGCAAACTATACTCTCTAGCATACGCGGACGATGTAGTTCTATTAGCAGATGATGAGAAGGGGATGAACCTAATGATAAGAATCTTCGAAGAGTATGTGGGAACAAAAGAGCTGACGGTGAACGTAGATAAGACAAAGGTGATGTGTTTCAGAAATATAAAAAGCAAAATAAATTACGTTTGGAAGATGAACGGACAAAAAGTGGAAATTGTGGAGGAGTTCTGTTACCTAGGTTTTTGGTTTGAGGCAGAAGGGGGAAACGAGCTGCAGGTGGGAAAAATAATTGAATATGCGAGTAAAGTAATGGGCCAAGTATGGGGTATAGGAAAGAGAAGGTTCAAGAACGATTGGAGAATGAGGGTTTGGTTGTTTGATGCGTTGGTGTGGGCGGTGTTGTGTTATGGTGTGGAGATCTGGGGATAGAAGGAACATAGGAAAGTAGAGAGTATGCATGAGCGATTCCTGAGGTGGGTAATGGGGGTTAGCTGGAGTTGCCCAGGATATATGTTAAAAGAAGAGTTAGAAAGAGAAAATATGGTTACTAGACAAATCAAGAGAGTATGGAGGTTTGAAGAGAAGCTAAAAAGGGGAGAAGGAAGTAAAATTGCACAAGCATGTTTCGGCGAAATTCGGAACAATGAAGCGTGTGGTAATGTGGGAAATTCAAAATGGGAGGTAGAAAGGAGAAAAATGAGAAGGGTGTGTAATATTCGAGAAGGGGTTATGGAGTGGCAGGACATAGAGTTAGAGCTATTGGTTAAACAAGGAGAAGAGAGATGGACAAAGATTATAGATTCGAGGTACAATAGATGGTATATAATGGTCAAAGGGTTGAGGGAACCAGAATATCTGCAAAAAATAAAAAAGGAAGAAAATTGGAGTAGGGTTGTACGATTCAGAATGGGAGAAGGAGTGAGAGCATGCAGATATTGGATGAATGAAGAGGAGAATTTATGCAGAGTATGTGGATACGAAATGGAGTCATGGGCACATGTATTAGAGAGATGTACAGGAGAGGAAGAGGGACAGTTGAGTGTGGATGAGTGTGTCAGATGGATCTTGGATTGTAGTGGACAGGGTGAGATGTGGATGAAGAAATTGGATAAAGTAGGGGAAAGCAAGGGAGTAGGGCAGAGCCGAACGGGTGATCCTGAAAGGGGTCAGTAAAAAACGAAAATTGTTTTCAATATCGAAAGAGTAGAATATGAGTAGTAGTTAAGTTAGACTAAGGATGGAATTGTTAATATATGTACAGGGAGCGGAGGCCCTCAAACCCGTAAAAGGAAGAAATTGAATATATACATACATAAATGAATTTGTTTTTCATCAAGGAAAAATTAATTTAAAGTTAAAAAAATTGTCGCCTACAATTTATTTAGTCTAAATTAAAATAACAAATGATGATTTTATATTTTCAAAACTATTTTTTGTTACTTATAATTTTCATGAATTTCACATTTTTTTGTTATTTCCAAACTGCTTTTATCGAACACGAAAATAGTGTGTAAACAAAATACAATTATGTCTTCCAACTATAACTTAAATTAAATGAGGTTCACATAACAAAATTTTTAATTTTTTAAAAATCAATTTTAACCTAGCCGAATCCAAAAAAATAATTTTTTTTATTGAATGAAGAATTCCTGTATTTACCAGGAATATTCATTGTTATTTTCAAGTTTGGATGATTTTTTGTTACCTTGAACACTACACAAAAATAATTCCAGGGTGGCCGTTTTAATCAAGGAAAAATATGTCCAGTCATTTTCCGATTCACAAAAATGTTTCACGGTTAACAAAATTTGAAATGGTTTAATTTTAAGTAGATATATACATACAATTAATCCGCGAAATAATTATGGATGCAGTACATTCATAACCTTTTAATAATTTTAGGAATGAAATGATTTTTGAGTCTTGCATAATTATTTCAAAATTACAAATACTTTTTTCAAATCTATTTAAAAATTTTTTATTCTTACCACCAAAAACTCACCGACGCAATAAATTAAAATAAATAATTTTTAATAATTATTTGAAGGAAAATATTCAAGCATTATTCTAAAAGAAACTATTTCTTTGCTGAATACATTCATTTTCTCGTGTCAAGAACATGAACATTGTTTCAATTAAAATAGTGGTCAAAATAAGTATATGAATTTACTTGGACCAAGAAACATTTTGTTAGAGTTTTAGTTTCTTATCATGAGAATATAATATTCTTAATTCAATAGTTTATTAAAATTTATGCAAATAAGTACAATTCGAATGCTACGTTAAAATTTGAATTAGAAACTCACGAATTAATGGCAATAATTTTTCTGTCAGCGTTAAAAACTAAGAAAAAAATACCTGTCATTTACATGGGCCGAAGGCAACTTCAAGTGTATTTTATTTTAGTAGCAGTTAATCAGCGTTCCATCTGTAACTTTAAGAATTTTGTCTAAATGCTAGTGCCATGCAGTGGAAATCTGAGACAACAACGCTGCGATGCCAGTGAGAGAGAATTTTATTTTTAAACTTCGCGCGCAACATACTACTTGAGCTATTATGGATGCGCTTGAAGTCGCTTCAGCAGAAGTCAATGAGACTTTTTAAAATCTTTAACGCTGCGAGTAAAAGTATTGCAATTACTCCGTGAGTTTCTAATAGAAAATTTAACGTAGAATACAAATTTCAACGGTTTAAAAGCTGATCTTGCTGTTTTTTTTTGAGTTTTTTAAAAAGGAACCGAATGGGGACCCAATAGGGTCTTTACGCGTATTTTGCGGAGGCTCCATTCGGTTCCTTCGGGCCGCCAGGGTATGACTACGTTGATATGGTATTTATGAAGTAGAAATAATCTTTTTCGGAATTTTACAGCATTTCTACATGGAAAGAAATTTCAATGGATTAATTTATGGAACCGCGTGATTTTAGAACAAAATTTGTTACGTGATTTAAAGTCTCAGACTTTACGATAGACGGTAAGGATTGGAGCTCAAAAATCGGAGTGGCTATTTCCAAGGAGCAAAAAGATCAGAGACTCCATTGAAATTGGAAAAGTCTCAGAAAGTTTTTTTTTTACAATTTCAAATCTACGCGTTAGAGAGGGGTTGGTTTTCAGAGATTAGGGTGCCTACGAGTTGCCGGCAAGCTGGCGCTGCACCACCTTGTTTTCTCCAAAACTAATAGAGCAAAACAAAAATTTTGTTGGGTAGAAAACAGCAAAAAAAAATAGTAAAAAATGCATTGTATGGCATTTTTTGTTCGTTAGTGGCGTGGCTGAGTTGTCTGACCTTATTTCTGTCTAGTTTTTCTATGTCTCTGCACTCTCTAGTAGACCAATCGGTATTGGATGTTTTTAAGGATTGGATATTTTCCTAGCAGCTCTTTCTTGTATCAAATTTTATGAGTTATGAATTATTTTATGGGCTCTGAATTGCCTATTTTGCAGTCACATTTACAAGACCCATCGCACCGTAACAACAATTTTGGACAAAATTTAATTTGTTTCGTACACTTAAAGATTTTATTAAAATGTTTTAAACGCATTTTAGCGAAAATTTGAGCTCACAATGGAATAATTATTTGTAAACAGAAATAAATCATGACAACTATCACTGAAATTTTGTCCGTCATATTTTACAACAGTGATAACATATGTGAGAAAAAAATTAATTAAACTTCAATTTATCGGCACACGTGCAGATTTAATTAAAACCTTTTGAACATATTTTGGGAAAAAGCTGAGAAAGGTGCACAACGATAATAAAACATGTAGGCCTGTTTTGAAATAAAATGCAAATTTTTTAATATAATCTATATCTGGATGTAAGATATTTTAATGTATGATTGATTTAATATTTTATAATATTATACTTACCAATAGAGCCGAGAAAAATCGTAAATATGAAAATCAGAGTTAAGATTAATGTTTTCATTTTTCTGAAGTGCCAAAGCTACTTTTGGATGAAATTCTAGAGCGCGAACTGACAAGTTTTTGCATACGTGTCGTACTTGCGTATATACTAGCCATTATCTCATTATTGACAAAAGTAATTATCTACATTTAGCTTAGTAATTGAAAAGAATAAAATACACTGTTTTGTAATATGTATTCTTCTTGTTGGGGAATAGGAAATCTTTATTTAGTATCCTTGGAAATAACAAGAGTAGACCAGATATCAGTCGTGATAATCGTGATAAGCGATTTATAAAAGAATTTTAAAAATTGTACAATATCTACTTATTACGATTCTTTTCTAAATTTTGTGGGTTACATAGTTTTTTTCAGAATATAAAAACTGTTCGACGTGTTCATAACTCACAGTTATGAACGTTACAGTTTTATGAAATTGTATTTTGAGAAATTCATCATAGGTCTATCATTACTTTTATCAATTTAATTTCTTATGATTTTTCCGCGATTCTGGAATAAGTCTCCTAAAAAACTCGCTATTTAGTAGAATAATGTTGAAATATTACAAAAAGTAATGCAAAACAATAGGAAACGATATACAGTTTATTTCCTGTGATATTAACGATTCACGTAAAAGAAATTATATATTGCAGAATTTTTTAGAACATTTCACTTTTATTATGAGAGGAATTACACAACAGTATAGTCACATGAATCTCGCTAGGGACGTCAACATTGTCAGGGCTAGAGTTTAAAGCCAAGTCCCCCGTGCAAACTTTAACATTTTTAAGTTTCGGGTAATATTGTAGGACTTCAGAAAATATTCAAATATATGGATCCGTTTTACATGTTTGATTTTATTAATTTAATTCTAGCCTCATTTAAATTAATAGATTTTATATAAATTGAATTTGTAAGTGTTTAATGTTCAATTTTTTACAAATTTAAAATATTGGGAATTAAATAATTGAGGAGTTCTGGACAAGAAGGGGACAGGCGCTCGAGAACGAGTAAAAGAATTGTCCAGGCTGCGACGTCAGGTATCAAAAGTTAAATTCGAAATTTCAGAAAAACCAAAAAAATAGTTAGATAGCTCTTGAAAAATTAACCTGTGTCTCCATTTACAGTTTTTCTCTTGGGCTCCAAATTTTCCAGTAAATAAATAAAAACTGACTTTTTTTAAATTGAACCAACCATGTTTTTTGACATTCAACTCGCCGTAAGTACTTCGTTTATCAACTGATTAACAAATTTCTTTTTGAGTTTTATTCGTGAAACTCTAGCGGAGACTAAAGTGTCCAAAAAGGGTCGAAGGATAATTTCTAATGTTTTTTTTTTAATCCGAATGGAAAACCACGTTTTTAGACTTTCACAATAAAAAAGTGAGCGAGGAAGTTTGAGCTACGACAAACTTCAAGCGAACGAATTTTCCGCCAATGTATTGGCCAACTTTTTGGAAAATCTCAAATCGATCTGATTTTTAGTTCCATAATTATAGCGAGTTTATTACGAACTCGCGACGCGATACTACAGGATTTTTCAGGGGACGCCGCCGGAACGCTGACTGGTGCGAGCGAGTGGACAAAGCAAAGGATGGGCAAGGAGGATGTTTCAGGCTTCAGGCGGCGTCCTTGAAAAATCCTGTGGTGTCGCGACGCGAGCTCGTAATAAACTCGCTGTAATTATGGAACTAAAAATTAAATCGAATTGAGATTTTCCAAAAAGTTAGCCAATACATTGGCAGAAAATTCGCTCGCTTGAAGTTTGTCGTAGCTCAAACTTTCTCACTCACTTTTTTAATATGAAAGTCTAAAAACGTGGTTTTTCATTCGGATTAAAAAAGAAAACATTAGAAATTAACTGCTAACACTTTTTGGGCACTGTAGCCTCCGCTAGAGTGTCACGAATAGAATTCAAAAAGAAATTTGTTAAATAGTTGATAAACGAATTACTTACGGCGAGTTGAATGTGAAAAAACATGGTTTTTTTAATTTAAACAAAGTCCGTTTTATTTACTGGAAAATTTGCAGCCCGAGCGAAAAACTGTAAATGGAGACACAGGTTAATTTTTCAAGAGCTATCTAACTATTTTTTTGGTTTTTTTGAAATTTCGAATTTCACTTTTGATACCTGACGTTACAGCCTGGACAATACTTTTACTCGTTTTCGAGAGCTTGTCGCCTTCTTGTTTTTCTTATACGCGTTAGTAATGTTATTAAATATAAAAAAGTTCATTTTGCAGTCAAACTATCCAAAGTGCGAAAAAAATTAAAAAAGAAAAATTTTTTATTTGGAAAAAGTCTTTAAATTTGTTTAAATCATTTTTTTTAGAACAAGAACTTTTTGTTTTAATCGTAAATAATAAAATCAAGGATCTAAACAGATACATTCTTGAAACAACGACACAAAATACAAAAAAAAAATAATAATAAACAGACAAAAGTTGTTCTGTACTAAAGAAATGGATAAATTTTCTACGAAATATTGTTTATTAGGTCGCGTAGCTGTTATTTTAATCGTCAAAAATTACATCAAAAAAAGATTCGATATTATGTTTAGAAAAACGACACAAGCTATAATAAAATTTCAATTAATAATTAGTTTTCACGTACATTATTTTCACAAATTTTCTTTCATTTGTTTTTTATAGGAGCCGAATTTTTTAAATGGCAAAACGAAGAAAATAAAAATACGCCTCTTTCAACATCAATGAATATTATTAATTGTAATAATAAGTTATAGAACTTTTTTTGAAATGATACACGTTTTGGGTAGCTGCGCATAAATATTAATTCCAATGGAAGAAAATTTTTTAAATAAGTAATAAGAAATGTGCATATGTGATTAATCAAATATAAACTTGAATTTCTTCCGCTCTGCATATTTTCTTTTTCAAGAATATTTTTTAGTTTATTAACTAGTTATAAATTTTAGAAAAAAAAATTCGAAATACAAAGTTTCCGAAATTACAAAACAAACGATACTGCCGACTTCCCGACACTAGATAATTCTTAAATTTAAACAATTTAAAATTGTTCAATCAATATCATTTACTTATTGAAAATCTACAAATTAAATATTATAAAAATTATAT
This sequence comes from Belonocnema kinseyi, assembly GCF_010883055.1. Taxonomy (NCBI): domain Eukaryota; kingdom Metazoa; phylum Arthropoda; class Insecta; order Hymenoptera; family Cynipidae; genus Belonocnema; species Belonocnema kinseyi. The sequence goes on from NC_046657.1 coordinate 52,411,418, forward strand.
TCAAATTAATTTTTCAACAAAAAATAATGTACGATTTCCCAAAGAATCTTTAAAAAGTTGCAATACTCGTCAAATATTTCAAAAGTAATCCAAAAATAATCAATTCTAACAAATTAGAAGAATTAATAACCAAAAAGTTACAATGTCAAACGAAGATATAAATATTGAACTAGAATGATGAATCTTCGACAAAAAAATTACTTTTTTAAAGATTAGTTTCATTTTCGAACACATATTCAATTTTTGACGAAACAGAAATTAATTGTCAAAAAAGAAAATAATAAGCAGGGATGTAGCGAGCGGTGGGTATGGGGGGCCACCGCCCCCCCCCCCCAACTCTTGAAAGTCGGCAATTATAGGATATTTCATTAATAAACTCTAGCAACGTACAAGACATTTCGGTAATTTTAGAAAAAATCGTCAATTTTAAAAGATTTCTAGGCGACAAATGTTAAAGAATGAGAGATGACTTTGGATTGTCACAGCAATATATTTCCTTGTTTAAAAAATTTGGCATTTTATTGTAAATTTGTCACGTGGTATTTTTTAAGGTTTTATTTTCCAAAAATACCAATTAATTCATAGCTTTTTTATTTAAATAGAAGAAAATTATTATTTCTATCTTGGGAAAATGTAAAGCTATAATTCGGCAAATCGACGACCTTTTTACATTGAAATCTCGGAAAATATATTCAGATCGACGATGTTCAATTGACTGTTTTTGGAGCTAATACCTAACACTCACCTACTATTCACAATGTTTACGTCTTTCTAACACCCACTTCCTCTCCTATTTACAATCTTGTCTCTTCCATTGCTCTTCTTCCTTCCTTCTCTTCTTCTCAACTTTACCCAATTGACCCTATAGAATTCTTGAATAATTTATGTGATTAAACAAGATTTAAACTAAATTCAAAAATATTTCAAAAGATTTAAAAAAACTTAATATATATTTAATTTAAAATTTTTTTTCAAATTATTTAAAATGATTTGCAATATTTTTAATTTTTTACTAAATTTTTAAACTATATTAAATTCATTTGAAATGCTACAAAGTCCCTTAAAACAATGAAAATATTTCGAACTCAAAAATAGTATTTTAAGGTATTTGAAATCTCCTGAAAATTCTTGTAATTCGGAATATTTTGGAATATCAAAAATATTCGAGATTATAAAGAATATCAAGAACACCAAGAAAGAATATCTAGGAACATTGAAATAAGGTGTTTATGATAATATTTATAGGGGATGTATCAGGAATATTCGAGTTATCGACCCCTCTTCATATGGAAATTAATAAGTTTAAAAATATGACATTTTGAAGACACAATTTTAATATTTTAAGTACAAGTTACATCCAAATCTTTGGTATATATTTATAACCATCGGCGATCTTATTGATAGTAGTTACAAGTAAACTGTTATTAACGTCGGTTTTTTTTTAGAACAACGTACGAATAACAATGATGGCTGACCGAATCCATTGGAAATCAGGCAGGGCCCCTAACTTAAAACCGAAGAATTTCCCGAGGGCAAAATATGTTGGTTTTTAGAAGAAATTATACCTTTTCTCTCGTTTTTAAAATTTTAACAATATAATAAAAGAGATTTAATTAAAAACCCTATCTTTTTATTTGTATAACTATTTTTCTAAGATTCCGCTAATAAAAGGAAGGCATCTTAGCAGCATCATGGGGCTAAGCCATTTTTGAGGCCAGAAACATTTTTTGTCTTCCTTCAAAATATTTCCAAGAAGAAGTAGAAAATTCGAATGCAACAAAAAAAGGTTTTCCTGGCTATAAAAGTGATTTAGCAAACATCAAACGTACAAGATATCATTTTGTTAATTTTAAACCTTTTTTCAATTTTCCGGCGGATTTTGAAAGAAGACAATAAACGATATTATAATCAAAGAGAAAATAATAAATATCTCAGCCTGAAAGTTATAAAGGTTTAAAGAAAAAGAAATCTGGTTTTTGAAAAATAATGCACAAAATTCAAAGTGGCATAATCTTTTCCGAAAAATTCGGTTTGATGATAAGAAAAAAACCTATCGCCTCATTTCCTGTGAAAAACAACATGTTTCGCCTTCCAGGGATTCTGCGATTTCACTTCCCTGTCTGATTTAAAATTGATTCGATTCACCTGAATACTTTGTACGGGACTGTTGGTTCTCGCGCTTCGCGCTCGATTGTAAATTTATCTCGAGGTTCGCGTTCGATTATGTATTTACGTCGCGCTTCGCGCTCAGACTTTACATTTTCGCATATTCTTGCGCAAACCTTTTAAAATTAAGACTCAAAAAATCCACTTGTGTAATTTTGTGATCGTGAATTCTCTTTTGTTATAAGCGCTTAGCTCAAGAGTTTAAGCGCACCTAAGGCACGCGACTGATGGCATTCGTGCACAGACCTTCTGAAATAAAAGGTCGACGGACCGACAAGTTTAATTTTGTGATTGTGAAATCTCTTTTGTTAAAGCTTTTTCGGCGTTAACGAACACATTCTCATCAAGTGTCTCGTGCTTCGCTCTCGTTTCGTATTTTGCTTGAAATTGCATTCTAAGCTGCGCTAAAACATGTATCATTTCAATCAATTTATATCATTACAATTCATAATATGCATAAAAATTGAATCATACTAATTCTTATTTCCGTGTTTTTATAATTTTTTATATGTTCAATGTTGTTTTTTACGATTAAAGAAAACCTCTTGTGCATCTGCATATGGTCTAATACAGGAACCTATATGGGGTCCTATATAGGACTCTTTGTCCTTTTTCGTCTTTTTTGTCCTTCTTCCAAAAATTTAATTTTTTAATTTTTAATCTTATTTTTTACGATTGAAATAAAATCTACTCGTCCTTTCGAATAATGATTTATAATAAATTTATAGATCTTTTTAGGCGAACAACTTTTTGCCTGTTAATTTTAGTTCGTACTTATGTCGTTTTTCAAAAAAATTTAATATTTTTAATTTTAATATTATTTTTCACGAGAAAAGCAAAAACTACGTGTTCTAACAAAAATTATAGCTCTTTTTGGATAAACAAGTTTTGTCTCATTTTTTTCGTAGCTTGTGTCGTTAGTGCAAATTTTTTTAATTTTTTGATTTTTAATGATGTTTTTAAGACTATAAACAAAAACTACGCGTCCTATCGAAAAGTGATTCAATACAAATTGATAGGTCCTTCCAGGACCCACAATTTTAGCCTACTCATTTTTTGCGTATCTTGCATAGTTTGACCTAAAACTAGAATTTTTTGGATTTTTTATTATTTTTGGTAAGATCAAATTTGAAATGTTCAACATTTCGACCAAATTAGAAAAGTGGTTATAATAATCTTGTAGGTCTTTTAAAAATCAACGTTTTTTTCCTCTTGACTTTTTTTCAAATCATGCTTTATTTGGCTTAAGATGTTCACTTTAGTTTATTTTTTTCGATTTTGAAAATACTCTCACTCTGATAATTTTCTTTTTATAGAAAAAAGTCCTAAGGATGAATTCTTTGAGATTCTGAGTACTATAAATAGCCATACATAAAAATGTATTTCCAAAAATTTTAAAAATGCTCTCACTTGTTGAATTTTGATCCAAAATAGCTGATTTACGACCTTGTTCTTTCTTTTTAAGCTTTAAAAAAGTGTGCCAAAGCAGAATCAAATCTGATTAATTTTTCGAAAGTTATCGTGCCTGCAGTGTACAGACAGACAGACACCTTCGAAAAATCGTTTTTTCTCACTCAGTGGGTCTCAAAACGTGGAGATTTGATGAAAATCGACAAAGTTAAATTTTACATAAAACCAATACCTTCTCATCAGGATGAGAATGTAAAAAGGATGAATATTGTTGCACAGTATTCTGCTCCAGCGATAATTTGACTCTCGAGATCATAATGATTTGTCCTTTCGGATTAAATTTATCTTATTTTTTTATTCATTTGTCAGACCAAACAAAATGGCGCTAATTGTTGGCGTTGGTGTCATAACGACATAACCTAAAAATAGTATCTAAACGCACGCAAATGACAACTGCACTTAACAGGTAATATTTTCTAATATCAGATTTTGTTATTTTTTTAACTTTTGAAGTACACTGCACGATCAGAAACTACAAAGAGCTTGAATGTAAGATAAAGTACTCTAAGAACGTCTGCCATCTTGGTTTGAGTTCATACAGGGTGGACACGCTGGGGCTTACATACATGGCCAGTTGAATGCTACCCGAATTGCACAATAGCAGGGAAAAAGCCATTTTACCGGGGTATTTTCATATTTTGCGCCTTTAAAGTTGCATTCGGATCGGCCATTCGGCCAAGTCCGTGCATCTTCGGATTAAGTTTATGAGAGTTTCCATGGTTGCGTTCAAAACCTCAAGCGGTTATGTTCAGATTCACCTGTTTGTCCTAGTCGCTGTTAGTAAATATAGGCAATGTCAATTTAAAGTTTACGCATGTAATATTTCATTCACTTTATTTAAAACATATTCTGTCTATTCATAACATACCTTTTTTATGCAGTAAAAATAAGCATTAAACACCATTCACTCTTCGCCCATTGGAAGCGCAGAATATTATTACTGTTTTCTACTACTTGTCACTGAGCAGCTATTCTATAATGGTATTAGCAAAGAAAAAAATTACGTTTACTTCTCAGTTCACATGTCTCACTTCATTATTAATTAAATACTTTTATTATTTGTAATTACTATATAACATAACCTATACTGTTTTGACACTTGTATCCGTTCGAACTTTCGAACGCAACCATGGAAACTATCATAAACTTGATCCGAAGATGCACGGACTTGACCGAATGGCCAATCTAAATGAAACTTTAACGGCGCGAAATATGAAAATACCCCTGTATAATGGCTTCTGTCCTGCTGTTGTGCAATTCGGGTAGCATTTAACTCGACATATATGTAAGCCCCAGCGTGTATACCCTGTATATGATCCCGAATTAGATCATTTTGATTTCCAAAGTCCACCTTTTACTCTGGCCGATCAAAATGATCTTGAATTCGGTATCATTTGTGTTGCATACCAAAATGATATTGATTTCGGTATAATTTTGAACACTTTTTTTACTGTGTAGAGAATGAAACATTAGAGCCTACTTTGAGGCGGTAACACCTTTCTGCAGCTACTTTTGAATCTTTAGAGCCTACATTTTTATAACTCAAGACCCTACTTTGAAGCTTTTTAACCTTACAGTTAATACTGACCCTACATTGAATCTTTTGAGCCTAAAATGTTCGAACGTCATGAAAATAAAGTATAAATTCATTTTTACTTAGGTTAATTGAAATCATTTGGTTAATTTATTTATAAATAACTACTTAATGATAGACAAATATTTTCTCATGTAGGTGATTGAGAATCACAACAAATTATAAGAATTAAACATTTACTATCGCTAGAAACAAATATTATGAATAAAATAGAAACTTTGAAAAATATTTTGAAATATATATTTAATAATTATGATTAAATTTCCTGATGGGTATCAAATTTTAATTAGAGTGTAACGGTTAATTCATTTGCAACATGATTTCATGGACAAAATACATTTTTTCTAAGGAACAGTGACAGTTTTCCAATGATTTGTTCCTTTTCGTTACTAAACTAAATACTAAATACTAAACTAAAATAATTGAGAGTTTCTGTAACATTTTCTTAGAGAAATATTACTATTTACTTGCCTACCACTTGATTGAGGAGGAAAAATTATGTCCTTTCGTGAGAAACTGTTTACTGTTTTAATTTTTGTATCATATTTATTGGAGAATAAGAATAGCTAAATATATGAGAAATAATGGACTACTTATCTCGAATTTTGGGACATTGCGTCATAATGAAAAAATTATATCAATAATATGTCTAAAAAATAATTGCGAATGTTACTGATATTATTTTACTTTTTCGGATAAATAACAAATCTTATTTTTTTTCATTCCTATTGGTGCGAGGTTATATAGAACCTGCTTTGATGCCACAAGTCCTACAGTAGTACTTTGAGCTCTAAAAGAGGGTCTAATTTGTCTTAAATATACAGACCATACTTTGACGCTAAACGTGGAAAAATGACAGATTTTCTACACTTTTAGCGTCAAAGTAGGGTCTAAATCACTTTGAAATTGTCTAGATTTCGACTCGGGGAAGCTTTTTAACAAGTTCATGAATACAATAAT
>NC_046657.1:52417707-52420332 GCF_010883055.1 Belonocnema kinseyi
TACTTGTTTCAAGACAAGCCTAGTCTTGGTTGAGATGGTCGAACCTTCTTCGGCTCATAGATGACATTAAAATTGATGGATGAATAATTGGCAATTATTAAACTAGTTAGTTTTAATTCAAAAATTTCGAATTTGTGGGTCTGAACGATTTTGACCCTTAAAATTTCTTCAAAAATATAAAAATTGTAACTTTCTAGAAGGATCTCTTAAGCCGTTAGAAATACTTAAAAATAAACAACATTTTGGGTATCATCGTCAAACAAGTATGATACAAATGAAAATCCGTAAATAAGTTGATGGAATGTATATATATTTAAAAATTTGTCATAAGGACAACCGCAGGATTTCGCCGGGAGCGGGTGCTAATCTGAAAAATTGCATCCGCTTCCAGCGAAATCGCGGTAAAATTTCAGCCATAACCACGTCTCACAACCATGAGATAGGTGGTTACAGTCTGTAAAGGAATAAATACGACGATCCAGCAAAAGCCTCGTGTGACCTAAGAACACGGAGTGACCCAAGGAAAACCGCCTTCTGCATTTTTCCCGCAAGTGTTCTAGCATATTGTTGACACGCAGGGATGCTTTTTAGACTATTAGCAAGTGAAAGCTTGGCACCTCCAAGTGCGTCAATGACAAGGACGAACAGTTTAACAGAATATTCCGGGTACAATCGTTGCAACTCCCTTATAAGGTCTCGATACCTCTCTTTCTTTTCATTCTCCTTGGCTATGATGTTTTTGTCATCTGGTGCCGAAAATCCGATAACGAACATGGTTCGCTTCTCGAAGTCAAGCAGAGCCATGTCAGGCCTCGAGTGAGCAACAGAAACAATTATCGAGAATATCAAGTTCCAGTATATGCGGCACTTCCCTTTCTCGACAATTTACTCAATTTCCCTAGGATCATTCAGAGGAGCGATATTAGGTGAATGCCGTAGGAGTGACAGAGATGGTAATAAAGTACTCTTAGTGCCGCATTCTGCCTTTGAATGTAGGTCGTTCCCGCGTGAGTTGGACAACTAGATAATATGTGAGCTAAATGCTCGAGGTGTGCATGGCACGCCCTGCAGCTATCATTGGGAATGTCTTGGCTCAAAATGTGGCGACGGTATGTTAAGATGGAAACGACACCGTCTTGGCATACAAAATGAAACCCTCTGTACCAGACTTCAATCCGGGCGATTTAAGGAAAGCAAACGTTACCTCACAAGACATTGACTGATCCTTCACATTTCTGTGGAAGGTACCGTGCATCCTCTTATCGAGAAGCTGTTCACGAAAGTTTTTCTCTTGTGCTTTCTTAATCCGGGCTTTCAGGAGTGAGTACTCGAGATAGATTAGATTTCATCATTTTGCTCACCCCTAATACTGAAGTCAAGTCCGAGTGTTTCAGCAGCCTCCACCGCTGCTTTGTACAGAAATGCTCCTTTGCCCACTTCTTCGTGATTCCTGACCATTTTAAGAAGAGGGTCTCTTCCATTTGCAACTCTATGTGCTGTACCCAGAATAATCCTGTGGTGAAGACATTCAAACTCAATACTCCGCGACCCTCTTGACGGCGTGAGATGTACAGTCGCGGAACGGAAGACCTAGGATGCATGCTTTTGTTCATGTGCATAACCTTTCTTGTCCCGATATCTACAGATCTGAGCTCGTTCTTCGTCCATTGAACTACTCCAAATGAATAGAGTAGTACCGGGACGGCAAGGATGTTCGTTGCAGATACTTTGTTCCTCGCCGAAAGCTCGGAAGACAAAATCTGTCGGATGAGACGTTTGTATCTGCTTCGGAGAGTATCCTTTATAGATGTCACATCCTGAATGCGGCTCTGTGGCACGCCCAGGTATGTATAAGTCTCTCCAGCGCAAAGGTGTCGTATGGCGCTTCTTTCAACGAGCTCAGGTACTTCAGGGATGCCATTAAGTTTTCCTCGCTTCAAATAAACCGTGGCGCATTTGTCTAACCCAAATTCCATTCCAATTTCCTTAGTATATCGTTCGACAATCCCCAGAGCTAGGTGCAGTTGCTCTCTGTTTTTAGCATAGATCTTAAGATCGTCCATGTAAAATACATGAGTGACCTTGTACTTTCGATCTGCAGGTTTGCCGCACAAGTACCCGTCGTAATGGCGCAGTGCTAGAGATAGTGGCAATAATGTAAGGAAAAAGAGGAGTGGGCTCATGGTGTCGCCCTGAAAGACACCTCTCTGAAACGTGACGTTGTTAGTTGTCACACGTTTTTTGCCAGATGAGATAGTAAATCTGGTTTTCCAAAGCGGCATTAATCTCTCTATGCACCCAACTATTTGCGGATGAACCTTTAAGATTTCCAAAAGACAGATGATAAGTCTATGGGATGTCGAATAGAAAGCTTTCCGATAATCAATTCAGGCCATCGATAGGTCACGCTGGTAGAATGCTTCATAATACTGATAAAAGCTGATAGAAGAGCCATACAACACCTTTGCGCTGGAGAGACTTATACATACCTGGGCGTGCCACAGAGTCGCATTCAGGATGTGGCATCTATAAAGGATACTCTCCGAAGCAGATACAAACGTCTCATCCGACAGATTTGGTCTTCCGAGCTGTCGGCGAGGAACAAAGTATCTGCAACGAACATCC
>NC_046657.1:52420432-52422377 GCF_010883055.1 Belonocnema kinseyi
ATTATTGTATTCATGAACTTGTTAAAAAGCTTCCCCGAGTCGAAATCTAGACAATTTCAAAGTGATTTAGACCCTACTTTGACGCTAAAAGTGTAGAAAATCGGTCATTTTTCCACGTTTAGCGTCAAAGTATGGTCTGTATATTCAAGACAAATTACACCCTCTTTTAGAGCTCAAAGTACTACTGTAGGACTTGTGACATCAAAGCAGGTTCTATAGAACCTCGCACCAATATGGATGAAAAAAATAAGATTTGTTATTTATCTGAAAAAGTAAAATAATATCAGTAACATTCGCAATTATTTTTTAGACATATTATTGATACGAGGGTGGATCAAATATAAACCGGAATTTTACAAATACTTTTCTTAGCCAATCGCAAGCACTCTCACAGTAGACAAGTAAATAGTAATATTTCTCTAAGAAAATGTTACAGAAACTCTCAATTATTTTAGTTTAGTATTTAGTATTTAGTTTATTAACAAAAAGGAACAAATCATTGGAAAACTGTTCCTGTTCCTTAGAAAAAATGTATTTTGTCCATGAAATCATGTTGCAAATGAATTAACCGTTACACTCTAATTAAAATTTGATACCAATCAGAAAATTTAATCATAATTATTAAATATATATTTCAAAATATTTTTCAAAGTCCAGTCTATGCTGAACTTCGTAGACTTCTCTCCAAAATACTTCGACCTCCTCTGGTTTAGGTGGGTGTTCGACAGTAACTGGAGGGTCTTGGAAGAGTCGAGATGGGTCAGAGAGAAACTGTTGATTTTCTCTGACCCATCTCACCCTCCGCTCTAGACTTCTCTTAGCGTCAGATATTATCCGTATTCTCTCAACAATATGCTGCCTGATGGTCAGCAGCTTTGACTTGTTAAGTGTGTGATAACGGGTCCGGAGTTCGCGCTGGAACTTTCGAACCTTGGCGGTAAATTACCTGCCAGATGTGATGTAGTCAATCACACATTGAATGCGGGACGCGTACTGTCTTGCGCAGCCTATCTTTATGGCAAGTTGATGCATTCGTCTTTTGGTCTTATGATCAGCCGTTGGTTTTGTTTTGCGGTTCGCATCGGCCAAAGCACTCGCTGCATTATACATACAATAATTGATAGCCCAGAGGTCGGATTCACCGGAAAAACGTCCACGAAGCTCGTCATCCATTTCAGTCAGATCTTTAGGCTTGAGAGGAACCTTGGTGTTGATGTTTCTCCGGGTCGTAAAGCATCGCTCTTCATCTATTGAATGCCTGCCCGCGGTTGGTCTTCGTGTCGCCTCTCTTTCTTTGTTGGCGGCTTGTTCTAGCTGTGGTAGAGTAGGCGTTCACCTTACATAGCCCGTTTTTCAGAGTAGTTCAGCATGGTTTCGCAGACGTTTCTGCGAAAAGTGCGATAGCTCCGGGTGTTTCTCGCACCACAGAGCATGCAGCCGTGCCATGTAACCCCGTTCACGGGCCACACTCGCATCGTAGCAGTCTAGCAAGTCGTGATTCAGTTTCTCCGTCCACCCAAAGGTCACTCCCGCCGATCCATCGCATTGAATCCATTTTCAGTGGCTCCCCAGCTCTAGATTGGTCGGCATTGTTGGCCGACCCATTGTCGGGAGCCCTGCGCGTTCTGTTGTTTTGAACAGCACTTACTAAAACTATGTTTGGTGTTCACATTGTTGTTCCCACAAGAAGCTAGGAAAAGGGGTTCGTCCATCCTTGTAGAGCCCCGCATGCAAGGATAAGGCTGCTTACTCTGAGAGGTCGCCCGGTATCTCAGAGTCACCGTTCTGGACACCTCACCCAGGTGCCATTCAGCTTTCGGTACGGTTTTCAAACCTCCGCTTGGTGGTTAATTCCTTCGGAACCACCCCTGGACAATTGTCCGCGACTGCCTATTTATTTTTGTAACCATATTCAGCAGAAACCCTTGGTACAAGGACCCTCTAT
>NC_046657.1:52422477-52455021 GCF_010883055.1 Belonocnema kinseyi
ACGAAAATGTACCAGATTGTTTAACCATTAACAAAGATTAGCTTTTATGACAGTCAGAATGAACCTTTTTGTTAGGACAGGTATACACTGGAAGTCATAAAGCGCGTGTGCTGGAGTCGTAAAAATGCGACTCAAGATATAAATTTATGTCTTCAAGACATAGAAACTTGTCTCCAAGACATAAATTGAATTTCGGCTCCGTTTCAAAACTGAGACATGCCCAAGTCGAACTTTTCAACTTCAGCATGTCTTGATTGGGGGAAATTCAAGTCAAACTCAAGTCGAAGCATTATAGATACAGTTATTAGGGGTTTCACGATACGCTATCGCTAGTATATGGTAAATGGTAAAAGATATTCATTTTCGCTAATCCAGAGATCTTTCTAAATTCCTTTGTTCGTTTTCAGCTAAATGTTTAGCTATAATAAGGAATAATATCCCTGTCGAAGCTCAATTTTTTTTTACCGTGTAAAAAAAATTCAGAAAAGATTGATGCACTTTTTCCGTGATATGTGATTTTTATTCAGAAGATTATTAATTTTCGCTTAAGTTTTAGAAATTGTTTACTACCTGTCTAATCTGTAATAAAATTTAACGAAGTTGATCGCCAAACGTCGCATGAATTGTAATGTATACCGTCATTATCGCATTATAATAGCGTAAAATCGTGATATCATACATAATAAGATCTTAAATTGTATCATTATTTTATTACATTATATATATACAAGGGTTCTAGTAGTGGCCAAGTGATGTTAATGCATTATAATATCGTACAAAACTCCGGTACCCGCTTCTACGTTATCATATTGCGCTTTATTGCAAATTAAAGGTTTTGCGATATCATTGTGCAATATCCTTTTCTCCGTGTACATTTTTAGTATGATTTTCGATAAACGGATTTTAATTTTTTTGTATTGTTGAAAATATTGCGTAAAGAAGATCACAGGCAAAATTATTTTTAAACAAGCAGCTGATCAAATAAACCTCAGTTCGCGAAAATCTCATTGGTTCACATTAATTTGCTATCACTGAAATTCACTCAATAACACGGCAATAAAAAATTAGAGTAAATCTTGAGTAACTAAGAAATTAAAATCTCAAGGAGAAATAGCGTCATTGTTTGATATTTACAGAGTTTCTGTAGCGAATTCAAAAGGTCAGCGAAAGATGAATCGTTTAACAAATAGTTATATTTAAAAAAATTAATTTAACTAAAAAATTTATTTTCAAGTAAATAGGTAAATTGTCAAGGAAATAGTTCAACTTTCGACACAATCGCTGAAATATCACCTGGAAAAATTATTTTTCAACAAAAAAGTAAGATGTTCAAAGAGAAAAGCATGTCAATTGAATTGCAAATAGAGAAGTAATTTTGAGCCAAAATGATGAATTGTCAACCAATTATCTAAATTATCTTTTTAGGTGTAGAATTTCAAACTAAGAAAACGACTTTCCCCAAAAAAGTCGAATTATCAATTTCAATCACAATATATGAATACCTAATTAATTTGTTAAATTGTCTACCAACATGAAAAAATTTTAAAGCTAAAAAAAGAATTTTTAACAAAATAATTGAATAAGTTTGTATTTAAGTGAAAAACGCGGACAGAGGGGAGAAAGGAGAAGTTTCTTCACAAAAGGAGGAAAAAAGTAATTTCACTATAGAAGAGACAAAGAAGGAAAAAGGAGAAAAAAAAATAAAGTCTTAATTTAGATACTTCACTCGTACAATAAATTCAATAATTTATATTTGTTTAAGCATTTAAATATTAACAGTTCTATCTCCCAAGTGTCCGCCATCTGACGCTGATGAGAAGGACCACATCACGCTGAAAAGTTGATTAAATTATGCGTCAAATGAGCTCTAATAGAGATAATTTGGATAATTAGAAGAGAATATGTCATGTGAGAAATTTAAAAAAAAATCAGCAACAAATCAGCAACAGCACGAGCTTAGGCCCGCCTAGTGTAAACAATTCTAGATTAGACGTCATATGGCGTAGTACTATTCTCTTGATTTACTTATTACTTTCAAGTTTAAAGTGTCAATCTTTACAAAGTGGCAATCATTGGAATTAAATTGATCAAACTGCCTAAAATAAAAAGCACTTTAAAAGTCCGGAGTCATCAGGCAATCAGCAGATCTTATACGTTACAAATACTTTCGTAATTTATGTAATAATGTTTAAAACCTTAAATTATATAATAAAAATGACGGACGTAAAATAGAAAATTATTGTATATAGGTTTTGATGATGCAGATGATAAGAAAATCAGAACCCGAACACGTAATGAATGACATACCACAATTTGGAAATCCGAATCAGATTGGAGCAAATGTTTTAAATTACGAATCTTTGTATGTTCAGTCGTCAACTTCAATTACAATAATAAATATCTTTGCTTAATTTGTACTTTTAATTAAGAACATAAAAAAATGGCAAGAAATCGACTATAGATTAGGGCCAGGCCTGGGTTAAGCCTGGACCAAGCTGGGCGATCAAGTCTCTCCCTGGTCAGATTTAGCGTTTTATTGGAGCACGATCCAGGCTCGATCAGCAGACAGGGGCCTAGTTTTGCCATGCCTGGTTCCTGCTTGGGTCATGCCCACATTTATGCACGAGTAGCAAAAACAAGTTTGATTTAAAATTTTCTTTTTCCTTTATTCTCTGTTAAATTTTTTCTCAGTGGCATCAGGCCACAGATTTGATGCAAAAGAGTTAGTGGATGAAAAAAATTTGTTGAAATTTCAAGTTCTTTGTTACAAAGGAATCTTTACAAGAAATAGCCGGTATGGTGGATTATCTTTTTGTGAAGTATATTTATGCATCGAGATCTATCATTCAGAGTAAAGATTGTCCTCGAATCTCATTGTCTTTGATGAAAATTTATGTATTCTTGTCATCGTACACAATTTGTTAAATTTATAAAAAAATTACTGTAAACAAATACCTGTTTTGAACAGTTTTAGGCAGAAATGAACCAAATTTCGTTCTAATTGTCTTCAGGTCTCATTCTCTATGATGTTCCTGGATTTATTTTCGTTAACTTCGTCTACGAATAACATATTTTGAATTTCTTCTATTCCCATCATTTTTTTTTAATTAGCCGCTATTAAATCACCATATAATATATTTTGCATCTCGTCTCCAGATAGCAATACATGTTACATATGCATTAGTCATGCTGATAAGGTAAAAAATTATGTCGGACACAACATTCTTATGATCACATTTTACACAGTTGCGCCGAACGAGAAATTTCAATGCATAAATATACTTCACAAAAACATAATCCATCGTATTGGTAATTTGTTTCAAATATCCCTTTATATTTTTTCGCAATTTACAGAACTATAAAAATGTAAACAAGCACCAATTTAGCAACTGGAGTAAACAGATTTCTCGAAAATTGAGTGCTGTATTTTCCGAAAGAAAAATTAAAAATTGATCAAGAATTGTGACCTACAGGAGTGGAATGGAAGTTTCTAATGTGTCCCCTAAGGGTTTACATTTTTCTTGCACCTTCTTCCCTATTCCTTACACATCCCCATACATTTACTTGTTGGTGGGACGGGGACCTACAGTTTAAGGTGGGTTCCGAACCACCATGAGCAAAGCTTTAAGTACTAAGAGAACCTTTTTCTCCAGAGGTACCGATACCACTATTCTCCAGAGATGAATGACCCCTTACTAGGCTAGTGTTTACCACAGGGGCCGCCGAGGTTCTTCCAGACTGCGAGGCGGGAATTGAACCCGTAAGCCGACGGAGTAGGTTCAAAGCCTACGCTTTAGACCCCACGTCCATCGTCCCACTTTTAACCTACAGGTTATTTTGAACATGTTTTTTCATTTCGACCCATTACACAGGCCGACAAAATTTGACAAAGGTCCGGAACCAGAGACCAGACCTAGTATACCCGAAGGTTTTTGCTGCGCTGAATACGAATCCCACCTCAGAAAAATTCCATCACCCTCAGTTTTCGAGATATTGTAACCTAAAAGTGCAAAAGCACCGTTTTTTGCTATATTTGAGGTTACATAGCATCTTGAATAAATTTTTGTTTCAAAAACGGGCGAAAGCATCACAAAGGAGCACCCTTGCCCTCTGAAATCCATTTTTCAGATTCAAGACAGCTTTTTTTCTCATCGATATATCATTGATTGAAGTTAAGTATTTTCGCAGTTTCGTAACAACGTTAAAACACCCTATATAGCAAATGTGAGGCTATAAGCCCAATTTATAAGTGATCGTATTCGATCGAAAAACTCTATATATAGGTTTTTGAGGTTGCTCATTAAGAATATGAAGTCAGATTTTGAAAATTCAATATGGCTGCCATTTTGGATCCTCCATTTTGAAGTGTTAGGGCGGAGTAGGTAACAAGGATCGGGGGTTAAGGAAATTGGATTGTAGGGGTTTAAGCTCAATGATACGCACGTAACCGGGTTTGGGGGTAGAGGAAGTCTGGTCTCTGGTTCTGAGAATTGTTGGCCTGTGTTATTGACCGCGAAAGGGGTGATCACCGAGAATTTATTAGGCTGTTTTGTCTGAACTAAAACTCGTGCTGTGACTTTGTATGCTAATGGTAGAAAAACTTAAATTGACAGAACGTAATCTGTGACATCTTAACTTTAGTTTAAGTTAATACAACTTTGAAAATATTTACGGGTTCCAAATATATGGCAGCGATAACGACAGATGGCCAGAAATCCTGTTTAAGCGATTTAAATTTGGCTTCGACACTTTTAGATATATTTTGAGAAGCGGTAAGGATCTTTTAAGTTTTATTAGCTCAAATTAAATATAAGACCTCAATTAATGACTGCGTGGTATGAGTTTAAGATTTTTGTTACAACTTTCATAGGTCGTGTCACAAGTTGAATTCGAGATGCAAAGTTCGAGAAATTTTAGCAATTTTTTAAAATCTTCTCATGTGGTTTTTTAAAAAAGCTTCATATCCAGTAGTGATTCTGATTAGTAATTTCGCTGATATTACCGACAATTTCCGATAGGAGTGTACGTACAACGGGATGGTGCGCGGGAACAAAAGTCACGATTCCCAAAAAGCTATAAAAAAGGCAAGTCCAAAAAAAATTAACTTCATTGTTCAGATCTATTCGATCGGGTTAGACTGACGTTTTTCCTTAGCTATATGCAGAACTGCTAATTTCGTTGTCTCACCGCCTAGAAGAAATAATATCTGTTAAAGGGAGAGCTGCTGAATATTAAAGTTTTAAATTAAATTTAGTAACTTTTTATTTTTCTTTGAATAAGAGAATGTCCCTAGGTATCTATCAACTTTTTCTTACATTTTTCCTTCTGTTATGCATTATATATATTGAACAATAAAAATCAATTAAACGTACTCATACAGTTTTGAAGTCTGCTGAATAAGGTTTCTCTTTGGTAAATTATGAATATGATTGGTACTAAGATATTGACGATAAATCATTTAAAGTTTCATAGCAGATGTTTCCTTAAGTAGCTCGTTACCATTGTATGAAAGTGAAAATATCAGAGCCAAATGGTTTAATGGTTTTCTATTTACATAATGATGAACATTCAACAACAACAAAAGAGTTTTTAACGAATAAGATCAAGTTTTCACCGAGTGTTTAAATTTTCAAACAAAACAAAAAAAGATTAATTTTTCACAATTGAGTGAAATTTTCAATCACGACAACTTTTATAGTTGAACTCTATCTATTCCTAATTAGGAGATACACTTAAGGCCCAGGTGGGCTATATTAATCACGCAAAATCAAGCGGACTACCTCCAGAAAAATGGATATGTGTTCGGATCGCTGCCCCAATCGCTGTATAATAAAGCCGCAGAAGAAGAGGGAAAAGCGACATTAAGACCAACCGCAAAAATCAAGCACCTACTAATTAGCACATTAATTCGCATTTTAATTGTTCCATTTCGTGTGCTGCCAGAGTTTTAGCTGTTTCATTTCGAAGGTTAAAACTGACGATGAATAAATAGACCAAAAGGTGCTTGCATCAACTGTGAAAGATGATTGGATGGACAATAAAGAATTTTTTCAGCGAACAGTGTGTGATTGACTAAAGAACATCTGGTAAACTATTCATAGAAAGGTTTTGTAAGTTCGCCCAGAAACTGAGGATCTCCAATTACACACTGGACAACTTAAAGCTGCTAACAATTAAGCATCATATTTATGACAGAATGCAGTTATTCTAAAAAGCAAGGAAAATAATACACGTATGTTCAGCTATATCTCTTTTTCGGTCATAAATTCATCCAAGTCCAACGAGGTGAGAAAATTTTAAAGAGCTGTCTACAAACTTTCAAAAGAAGTGGAATTAGAAGAACATACGCATAATATCGTCCACCTAAAGGAGACCAACAAAAAGCAGACACCCATAAGGGGCAGAGCGATTTAAGCGTTTTAATTCTTCAAACAATAGGCATTTTACGCATTTAAAATGTAATGAAATCTAGCTTGTAAGGCGGAACTACACTTTAACGCCTTAAACACAAACCCAAGACGAAATATTTTTTGAATCGTTAATCGAATAAACCTAAAGCCAGACTTTTCATTTTAGATAGACTACTGAAATAAGAAATAAGACATTGAAAAATTTTAGTGGGCTTATTAACATGATGTGAAAAAAATCCAAAAAATCTGAATATTACTTTTGATTCTTGAAATATTTAGAAAATATCGAAAAAATTGTAGTCTTAAACGATGCTTCTTGTATATACTAATCTCAGGTTAATGTAAATATATATAAAATTTGTTTATAAGAAAAACGTTGTTTAGAATCTTTATCATTTAAATTATTTTATTGCTGACATTTATTGTTAGACTTTTTATATGGGACAGGCTGATTGGGGATTATTTCACGCATAATCCTTATGTAAACCGCCAGCTCATCATCAGTCAATGTACGAAGGTAATCCTGACCAGCATCAACAGCAAAGACTCTGGAAATTCGGCACTAAGAATCACTCTAAAGTTCTTCAACATTGCAACCTGAATTAAGATGTCAAATTCTATAATCGTCTTTCATTTTCTCTCGAGTTACCGCATTCGGCCTTTGAAAACTTTAAGAACTTTGAATTTCCAATTATGTATGTTTATAAAAAACTTAATTGGGCATTGTTTGCTCTCAACAAAAAGTTGAAACCTCTGCTAATTCTTCTAATTTCTTGACGCAATTAGATTCTAAAAAAATGTATTTCGAGAAATCCATGCATTATAAAGTGATTTTATTTACAATCACTATTAGTAACAGCAACGGGCAAAACATCATTTATATCTTTGAAGTGCACGAATTATGCAACGATATAAATCTGAAACTGAGTTTCAATAATTAATCAAATTATAAATTTATATTCGAATAACACATTGTTGAAAATGTACCCCGTAATTATAAAATAGAGATATAAGAAAATCCACGGAGTATAATAAATAAAGCTGCACGGCACACAATGAGCTAAAGTGAAAGACTCCGTGACATCGTAGAACTTCTAAGAAAAATGACTTCATGGAGGGATAAATAGTTTTTAGGTTTACATACGAATAATGGCAGAACAGAGAAAAAATATAGAGAAGATTCAAACAATGTTTTTGAAGTTCAAAATGGAGATGACATCATTTTTTTGAAAAAATGTCTGTTATTGAAAATCACGGATGCTCAGTTATTATATCTAACAGAATAAATTTAAAGATTCTACTTGAAGATTATCTAGGTCATTGCTCTTAAATCTGAAGCACGAATAAAAATATTTCAATAAAGGATCCAGGGTGGACCAATATGATCGGTTTCATGTTAAATTTTAATTCTCGATTAAAAATCAGCAACCCAAAAACCTTCGTGCAGTAAATTACAGTCATATTGTATCAGTTTTCCCATTTTAGTCCACCATTATTCATTAAAATTGAATAACATAAAATTCTATAGTTTTGTTTACTTTGCTAAAATTGGCATTATTAAATATTTTTTAAATTTTGTTTATTTCTTTCAATATGTAAATTTTTTGATTTTAATCTTGTAGCATTTTTATCCTAATTGTTATTTTATCAATTTTGTGGGATTAGGCAAAAATTATCAGTAGATAATCTAGTGTTACGTCCGGAGTTGACAGGTAACGATCCAATATCACTGGTTCCAACGATGATACGAGGGAAGAAAAGGATCCTTCGACACTAGTTTTGATTGGCTTGACAGCAAAAACATTGAAAGTTAGATTGAGGAGATTTAATTAAATAAAGTTTGTTACAGGGAATTCAGAGGAAAAAAGGTTACATTTCAATTTAAGGTAATCGAAACAATGCCTTTAATTATGCCATTTTTACTCAAGAATATTATATCCTGTGAAGAAATCGCCAGGTATCTTCCTTGTTCCAGCCTCCGTCCAGGCCGGGCGCCCCTAGTCTGACCCTAGCTTGTATTTTTCAATAGCTCGACCTCGAGTCTCCCCAAATAGGTAGTGGCAAAGTTCCTAAAATTGATGGCAGATGACGTTGGATTATTCTGTGCATTTTTCAATAACCACTAATGAAATTTGTGTTTGCTTACAAAAGAGTCATTTTATAAAGTCCCAAAATGCCTAAAATAATAAAGAGCACTTTTAGATTCAGGTGCCATCGAACAGGGACCAATATTCTATACTTACGTGTGGATTTCGAAAGTAAGTAAATTAATTTTGCATTATATGAAAACCTGAAAAAAATGGTCATACGATTTTTTCCGGTCAATGATTTTGTCTTTTGG
Organism: Belonocnema kinseyi; assembly: GCF_010883055.1. NCBI lineage: Eukaryota > Metazoa > Arthropoda > Insecta > Hymenoptera > Cynipidae > Belonocnema > Belonocnema kinseyi. The sequence goes on from NC_046657.1 coordinate 52,431,229, forward strand.
AAATTTTAATTTCAGTCAGTACAGTTTTATATTTTCGATGACGCGTAGGCAACACATTTTTATATTAAATCGCTTAAACATTACAAATTTTTATTTTTTAGACCCTCCCTATTCTTTCACGTAGTTTTATTTATAATTTAAATTTACTGCGCTGGACCTGAATTTTACTGATTGGGGTCCGTCCATTCAAGGGTTCGACTAAAGCACGAAAAGAAACATAGCAAAAACTAAACACATAATTGTTCCAAAAAAGTGTTACGCCTGATTGGAAAAAATAAGAGGACAAAAAGGATTGGCAAGCCCAAAGTTTTCTAAAAATGTATGTAAAGCAGAAGACTTTTTCTATTTTAGTATTACAAACATTGCAACCGAGATGACGTCGCCGCATTACCTTGATTAATCTCACCTTAATTTTCGGCTTTCGGATAGAATAGCGTTATTTCTTGATTGTACGAAGTAAAGGTCAAAAATTTTTTTTTTTCTAGTTAAAAATACAAGTATTCTGTTTAAAAACGTTGCAGTCGATTTAGAAAAGTGAAATCGTGGTAGATTTAAAATAAGTATTATTTTATTTTATTGGATTAGTGAAAACCTAAGTATGCATTACATGCTTTTGTATTTTGCAAACCATAACCTCACTTTTATTCAAAACTAATCTATTATTATCTACGCAATAAAAAACAATCCGTTTTAATCACAACATCAAAAATTAGAATAGACAACTGGAGGTTCTTTGTCAAATTCATGGGTCCTTCCTATACAGACAAAACAAATGAGATCTTGTATACTTTAATACAAAATGAATTAGATGCACCGGACCATTGGAATTAAGCTTCTTGGTCATGCAAGATCGTTTGAAATGTTTGGATTCCAACTTTTTTGGTATGGAAGGCTAAGGAACCAATTTTGCTTAATAGGTTAAAAATTAAATCAATGCTTTAAATCATCTCATTAAAAAAAAAGCTTAAGCACAGATGAAAGTATAGAAAAAATTTAACACTTGTTCACATAAATTGACCTCTTTTAATCTTCGTTTGGTTCCTTCACCTGCAACTATCAAAATGATAAATAATTTGTTTTTAATTAATTTGGCTTCATTTTTACTTAATACACGTTTCAATCTTAATTTATTATACTTTCTTGCTTTTCTAGAAACATTTGAAGAAGCTAATTAAAGATTCCAATCATTGCTAAAGAATCAAAAGGAACTCGCCTATAGCAGTGAGTCCGAGATGCCCACTAGAGTCAAGGGAAGGGTTGCGATAGAAAGATTGAAAAGTAAAGAGTCTTCTATTTTAAGTGATTTTTGAATCACCCATCCCCCTTGTGCTTGATTAAAAATTAACATTCTTTTTTAACATTCTTCTGTTGTGAGTTAAAAGTTTCATCTAAATCATTTGACTTTTTGTTACAATAATTTAACTACTTTGTGGAAAATTCGCCTGTTTCACTAAAATATTTATCCTCTTGATTCAAAATTCATTTTTGTAAGTCAAAAATGAAACTAGTCTGTTTAATTCATATTTTTTGTGAAAAATTCGACAGTTTCGTTGAAAAGTAAAACTATTTAATTTAAAATTCAATAATTTATCTTTTATGTTAGAAAAGCCATCTCTCTTGCCTAAAAAGAAACTTTATTTTCGAAAATTCAACTGATCATACTGAAAATTTTCTTTGAAAATTTCTATTCTCTGCTAGAAAATTCAACTATTTGGTTGATAATATAGCTTTTGGCACCTCCAATACGACAAGTAATAAAACAACTGATTGTATACATAAATGCATAAAATTAGAATAAGAAAATAAAAAAAAAGAAATGTTAATTATTTTTTTACATTTTTGATTGTATTATTTTTAGTGCTAATTTTGTTAAAATAAGTAAAAATGTTGAGGGCAGATGTTAAAGATGTGAGAGAAAATCAAGTCATTCTTAAGAATATGATTGAAAATATTGTCGGCATTAATTATTCTGCGCATAAATCTTTCGACCAACAATACAGTTTAAATATTCTTTTCAAAATGCTTACCGAATTCCAAACTGTTAATAAAAAAGTACGAAGCGATCAAGAATGCTGCAAACGATTTGTATGTTTTCCTCAAAATATTTTAACTTTTCTCTTTTAAATTCAAATGAATGCAAATGTAAATTATCTGTACAATAAGAAAGTTTTGCATACCTACACTTATTTAATATTTCTGGTGGATTTTGTAGAATGGCTTATGAAACGTGCACATATATTGTAGGTAAGGGCATAGTATAATATGAATAAATATTTGCATATTATTTACTTGCTGCTTTAATTTTTCAAATATCTTATTTTGCATATTTCTTGGCTGAAAAGTTTAACACATCAGAAGAAGAGGTGCTTCCCACATTGGGGTTGTTCTGACCAATTCAAAAGATTGATTATTTATTATTTCACGCTAAATCTTTTTTAACGCTAAATTGTTACACAATTTATTATTGATATAATATCCTTCATTTAAAATAAAAGATATTCCTAGTCATTTCCGAAATTTAATTAGCAAACTGCAAAAACGCAGTCCTATACAAAAATGGCTAGGGATTGATATTGAATTATGGTCAGGCCTGGTCCAGGCTCGGTGATCGAGCCTGACGATCGAGCCAGGTCCTGGCCAGATTTAGCGTTTTATTCTAGCTTGACTCAGGCTTAATCACAAGCCCAGGGCCTAGTTTTTCCAGACTTGGACCCGGTTAGGCTTACGACAAAATTTCCACACGGGATTCGAGGTTCTGTAACAATTTAAAGTCTGGAAGGCTACATTTTGGCGCTTCGAACGCGCGCACCTATGTTTATAATTTTGAATCAGATGACGTAACAAGGATTTGCACTAAGATTTTCGTCACTTCTCAATAATTATAATTTTTATTGTACTTCGACGTCAACACCATCCGCCAATTAGCGCATGAATGATTTCACCCTTGATTTCACAAAATAGGCCGTAGATTGATCATGCCTGATTCATACATTGCTATGATTGTTATAATTTTATTACACATTACCTATAAGAGAGAGAGATAAAGAGAGAGAGAGACAAAGAATAGGTCACACTACTGCACCATTCTGTGATATATATTCGCAACATGAATTGCCCTCACACATTACTCAGTTTCACTATTTTTAACATTATTTTATTCCGGCTTTTTAACTGCAAATAATTAATTAACTTTCTCACAACTTTTTATACTTTTTCAAAAGCTTCATAATTTAATTAGAATGTAATTATTATGTGTTTTTATTAAACTTTTACTCGGGTAAACCCGGTTATACATCATAGCCACGGACTAAGTCAATTGACTGATGAGATTATAATCTTATAAGTTAATTCAAATAATTTAATACGATAGTTGAAACCTCCTGCGATGATTTTGTAGGTATACAACTACGAGCGGCCACGAACGTTGGAGGTGACAAGTCACCTCTGGATGTTTTCTTAGAGCTACCATCTGCCACTGCACGGGTTTTTAGCCGCTCGCTTCTTGATGATCAAGAAAGTTTCTTACAATGCGACAGGTGTTTAATAAAACTGCATTTTGAGCTACTGTCAATTCCCTACTGACTCCTAAATGCTTAAGATGTTCAGTGCATCTTGCGTGCACATTGCCTGTAGCCGAAATCACAGTGGGATGCATAGATGCATGATTCACATTCCTCCATATGGTCTTTACTTCATGCTTTAACTCTCTATACTTGTGGATCTTGGCTGTATAGGTTGACTGCAAATTTCGGTTGAGCGGACAAACAATGTCGATGATTTAGACTCTTCCACCTTTTTTTTCTCGCATCACATTGTCAGGTCGATTGGCCCGGATGTAATGATCCGTTTGGAAGTAACGTCCCAATATAAGATGTAATCTTCGCTTTCTAAAAAGCGTGTTGGAATGTATCTATAGAAGGGCATCCATTCTTTAGGAGCCCTAGGTTTAGGACAAGTTGTTGATGTATAATGTCCGCTCCATCATTATGTTTGTGCGTACATTCTCTCTGAGACATTACGCGAGAGCCATTAATAATGTGCTAGATGGATTGATTGGTATCTCCACAAAATCGGAACCGGTCAACCACGTCTTGATGTAACACGTGTTTGCGAAAAATCCTGGTGCTGACAACCTTGTCCTGTATCGCAATGACGAACCCCTCCGTCTCTGGATATAGAACACCATTTCTTAGCCAAATATTTGATGCCCTTCACAGTTTTTTGACATCTACAACGCCCCTACTCCCTAAATGTCGTCGTAGAACTACCCTTTCAATCGCTGAATTTCTGTTGTGCATTCGGTGCTTCGTCATTTCTACACGAACAGTTGTGTTTAACTTTTGAAGGTCGGTGTTAGACCATTTTATGAGCCTAAAGGAGTATGTGAGGACTGTGATGGCCTATTTGTTGATCGCCCTGATTTTTTTTGCCGTAGAGTTTAAATTATTTATGTCTTACGGTCCAATCGTAAATCAAAAATAAATTATGAGTCGCCATTCTTCGTTTCTGTACACATTTTTCTTCAAGTGGTTCATTATTGCGTTAACTTCAGTACATTACACTAAAGGCGTCTCTTCGTCTTTAACGAAAAATTTTCTGAATTCTTTGTCCCTGTCGCGATAGAATGAAACTTGTGTCTTTGACTCTAGAAGATTTCTTCTTTTTAGAAATTAAGCGGCAAATTCAGTGCCGTCTTTCGGCAATCCAAGATCTCTAATAAAATCATTCAGTTCTAGTTGCGACACTAATATTGGAACCTTCAATTTCATTTTATGCACGCCATATTCGTCACATTTTTCGTCATTTCCATCGGAATCATCAGAACTATTTTCTGTTCGATCACCGGTTTCACTACTGTCTCCACGACGTTGACTTTCAACTTCCATTCTATCATCTTCTAAAGCGCTTAAATCAGTCTGGCGTGCATTTTTATTGATTTCAATTGCTCTCGTGACTGTGCACACATTAATGTACGAAATGTTATTTTTATTTTTGGCGTTGAACCCTTTGACGGAATTCATGCAAAAGTAGCAGTCCTTCGCAATAACGGATTTTTTTCATGTGGTTGGTGCAGAGTACTTGCGGCAATTTTCGTTGTTTAAATTTTTATGACGATACAACATAAGTCTGCAGGGATTGCAAATGACGCGAGGAACCCATTTTGTTTCTTGGTTCAGCAATTTACGGTCAAAACACTTTTCGTAAAAACTTTTCAGATACTCGTCGATTGATTTTGGCAAACTGCTCACTTCATATTTACTGCAGATGTAGTAGAATGAACCTGAGCTATTCTTGCAGGCATGCGATTGAGAAACGTTCGCGGTTTTTTTCCTTGTAACATGAGACTCTACACCAACCAAGTGATCCATTGATGAAGAGCAACGGTTGCATGATGACGACGTCGGAGAACCCGCTTTCCCACCCTGACCAGACGCCGATACTGGATTTTTTTCCTGTATCGTAATACACTTTTTACCTGTGTCTGCCATGACGGCATGAACGCTGTTTGCCCAGGGACTCAGCCAATGTGGATCCGGTGCCCACCGTCACCACGTGGAGGTGCCCTGGTTACAGACACAGGCGAATAATGCTAGCAACAAGTGGTTACGCAACTCCAGACATTTACTGCTATTAATGTCAAAATATGAAAGTAAGCAAGAACAGGGTTGCCAGCGTAATCGGTTAGGTTAGGTCAGGTTTTGTTAGGTTAGGATAGGTTAAACCTCTATGTAGGTTAAGCCGAAGTTGAATGAAACGTTAGATTTATTTCGAGGTTAGGCTCGAGTTGACCCATTCGATGTAGCACACATTTGCTACTGGGAAAATATGCTTCCAGAGCTTTACGTGTAGTTTAATAAATTTCTGTTAATTCAGGTTAGGTGAGGTCAGGTTCTGTTGGGTGAAGTTATGTTAAATAAGTTGATATCAGGCAAGGGTTGATCCTTCACAGTCGTCGACATGTTTTTGAATTGAAAATTTGCATCACTCGCATTTTTTTGAAATTTATTTGCCTGAGTGCATGATTTTTCGTCATTTTTTGAGTTTATGGCTCAACCATGATGTGCTAGATGATTTTTGATACCGAATTTGAATTCAGCGCCCCAAAATCCATAGGAATGCGTGTGTCTTGTTACCAGATGCGCACACTTTTTTATGTGGCTGTGTTATTTGACATTCAATTCAGAAAAGAAAATTTCAATCTATTAAAAACAACTTTAGTATAGAATAACTATCCTCTTGAGTTTGTAAATGACATCATTATAGAGAGCATTCATGAGATTTACAATAACAGCAATAAAACTAACAAGAAAAGTAATTGGAGTGATACTTACAATAGATTTAATTTAAATGTTACTTTGCCTTACATTCAGGGCCTATCAGAAAGGATAAGAAATTCGGTTAAAAAATTTAATATCAATATTTATTTCAAAAACCTTAGATACTTATTCGTTAAAAAGAAAGAACGTCAATTCCATTGCAAATTTATCTGATGTTATTCATTTAATTAAATGTAAATGTTGTAATAAAGCTTATATAGGTGTAACTGGCAGGAGATTAAAAACTAGAATTGCTGAACGTAATTATCCATCACATTTGTTCAAACTAAAATTACTAATCTTTAATATAATTATTTGGGTTAAGAACCTTTGAAAAAGGTACGAATGTGTACCGAAACTTAAGGAAGTTTAAAAGGAGTTTTTCTATTAAATAAATATATGAGTTACAAAGAACATGTTTTTTTGACTCATCATTTATTTTTGATTTACGATTGGACTGCAAGATATAAATAATTTGAAATCTACGATTTTAAATCAGTAAATATCAACGGTCGAAGAAAGGATTGATTTGTTTCATCAAATCACTTTACAATATATATGATTCGCCTGCAGCCATTACCTCTATGTCATTTTCAAACTCGTTCTCTAACTCTGCGGTCCCTAATTCCCTTCTGATTAAATCCCCTGTTCTACATTTATCTAGTCCTAACTCCATGTAGATATCATTGGAAAACTGTTTTCTGACATCGATCACTTGCTGCAGTTTCTGGCCCGAACTAGCGTACAGCTTCAGATTATCCATGTAAAGAAGATGGGTCGCTTGATAACCATCCTCATTATCATAAATTCTGAACTCATAAGACATGCTGTTTAGTGTTTTGCTCAATGGATTCAACGCTAAAGAGAATCATAGTGTGCTGAAGGAGTCCCCTTGAAACATACCCTTCGTAAAGCGTATTGGTCTAGTTATTCTTGGTTGTTGTAAGCTTCTTTGATGCTTACGAGCCTTAGTCATGGCCACATCGTCTATAGGAACTAGATCTTTACACCTCCGTACAAACTAAAAAGATACATGAGTGACATTGCCGCTAAGGTCGATTTTTTCATTGCCTAGTTTAAGAAAACAACACTAAGCGGCAAGGTGACTTATGTATCTTTTTAATTTGTACGGCAGTACAGCCTCGTGAGTTTTTACAACATCTTTTTTGTTCTTCTGTAAGAATGTCATTCTCGTCGCAATGAGAATATTTCTTATTTGAAATAAATTGTTGGAAGACAGGCTATCTGTCGAAAGTCAGATGGATTTTGAGCGTCTGTATTTTCTGGTATCCTATACGTAGTAACTTGGAGCATAAAATTTGGCATCAGATCTGGGTTTTCAATGATCTTCTGAAAACACCTTGACAGCGCAAGATGCACACTCGTCAGGTACTTGTACCAGAAGTTTTGCACCATGTCCGGACCTGGATCTTTCCAATTACTTGCCCTTTTTAAGACCGCTGAAACATCCAAAGCTGTGTTGATGTCAGATGCATTTCAGGGCTATTGCTTGCCCTTGCTTCCTCCAGTTTGAACCACGCAGTGTCCAATTTGCATCTGTTCATTTTTCCCCGAGCACTTGACCAGTAGTTAGTCATATCTTTCAATTGAGGGACTTCGGTGCATTGGTAATTATTTGGCTTTACTCTCAGTTCACGATCAAACCTTCTTTCATTTGTCTGAAAGTTTTGATTTTGTTGTCTTCGTGCATTACTTTTCTTGTACCCACGTAGTCTGGCAGTAAAAACATCAAGTCTCTGTCGTTGAGAGTCTAAAATTTCATCCAATATTGCTGGTGTTAATGTCTTGATATGCCTTGTGTTCCGGCCCAACGTTCTAACGGTTGCCACAGCTGCACAGTATACAAGAGTTTGCACCTTTAACGTAGTTTGTGCTATGTTCAAATACGTAAGTAAAACCTTGCTGTCGAGATGTGCTATTAGTGCAAGCAGATCATTTGTGATGTTCATTTTGGGCAGAGAATGCCTTAGTGTTGATTCTACACATCTTAACTCTAGTAAAGCATGATCAAAATTTCTTTCCAGTTGCTGTCGTTTTTCCGAGATTTTCCTATCCACATTATCGTTAGTAATACCCGGATGTGGTTCTAATGGGTCCGGTGCATGATGTTCATTATCCCTAGCACCTATGCCTTCAGCATCAATCAAATCTTCGTTATCCAAACCTTCCAAGGCGAGCTAATCAATAGGAAGCTGCCTTTCCACTTTCATTTTGATAGCAGCTATTTCAGCAGCCGAAAGCAGACTGTTTACAGATAATGAGCGTTTTTTATTTTCCAGATTCTGCTCATTTATTTTTGTGGCTAGCTCTGGGTATTAAGTAAGAAGAGTCAATGATGTTCTCTCCTCACACTCTGCTCACATTTCTCTGCCAAAAAATAAAGGCGCATAACATCTCTGTTCATATGGTATGCAGGGACTCGCTCAGAAACTAAAATGAGTTAAAAATGAGGTCTCATACATACTCATGTTACTTATAGGACCTGGTCTACGTACTTAGGTACGAAGAGAAACCTCATTCGGACCGTATAGTTTCGTACCTTTTAACTACAAAATGAATGAGTGCTAAAGTATTTACCTCCCATGAAGTTTTGCTCCGACTAGTATAGTAAAAGGGGCGAATGCTATACTGTTGTAGAATCCAAACCGTCTCTGATTAAGTCGGTTCAGGTATGCCGAATAGATATTACCTTGCTCTTTAAATATGACAATACCCTCCGGACTTAAGTAAATAAGAGTGAAACACTACTCCTTCTTATAAGTTTGAACTGCCAGAAGAATGGAAATTTTAAATCAGAATGTTTAAGATGGAAAAGGTTACGTTATCCAGTGGCGCCATCTTTGAAAAAAATTTTCTACTGAGCAATAAATTGCAAAAAATTGTGAAATTGATTAACTATTATTAAATTTAAAGTAATTATTCGATATTTAAATTTTTTTATTATATTTCACTAGTTAAGTCAATGTTTTTCATAATAATTATTCTCGGAGCTGGTAACCTAAATAATTTGATTAAATTTTATACAAATTTAATTTGATGAGGTTTATTACAATCGTGTTATGATTTTTTATTTTTTTCTAATTCAGAAAACTTTACTTAGACACAATTTTTTAATTAAGACATATTTTTTTCGTTTGCTATCTAATTTTGTAAAATTCATTACTAACATTATTTTTGTTGAGAAAAATATTGTTTATGATTTTGAATGAGAAAATCAACTGTAAAAAAAGCAAACCAATATGAATATTTAAATAATTTCAATTTTCTGAAACTCAGTGTTTTAGTTAAATGATTCACATAGTGATTAAATAAATTAAATAAATTCTGTCTTTGTCATTCATATAGAAGCGCGAACGTAAAAGAACAAGAGGGGGTTGAAGGGAGAGAGCGCGCGCGAGAGAAAGAGGGAGAAAGGATGAATGCTTATGGAAAATAAACGCTTGTTTTCATGCCATCTGACTTGCATTTGGGCTTGTTAATAAGCGAGAAGGATGGATATACTACTGATTCTCGAGATCTCTAGATCTAGAAATATATAGTTACTAGTTTTCTATGTCTCCTAATACTTGTGATACATCAATAAATCCTTTATTTTCTCTCTTATTTATTTCCACGTCAAATCATCTAAAGAATCTGATCTATTGTTAGTGATAATGATAAAAATTATAGCATCCGTTTTCGCAGGTGTTGAAAGAAAACTTTTTAATATATATTATTTTTTTATTTTAATGATATTTTTTTATTGTGTAGAAATGTATTTACAAAAAATAATTATAATAAGAAACAATTTTTAGGAAATATTTTTGGAACACAATTTTCGAAAACTTTTGGATATTTCAACAACAAATGATTAAAATCGCTTCCCCAAAATTCCCTAAAATTCCTCAAATTTGCCGGGACGCTTGCCCTACTCTCACGCTGGCTTCGAAATTTCAGTCAGTCAGCCAGATATATGAAACATGTCGCATATGTCTTAACGAATATGTAAAAAAAAAAATTTGATATATTGTATAGTTAATTTTTACGAGAGATTTTTTGATATTATCCAAATATATCAGTTTCGACGTAAATGGAAAATCGGAAATTGGATGCGACGAAATGCGCCGGCCGATTTCATATAGTAAAATATCCATTTCATTAATCAAATATTTCGAAATTTTTGAAAATAAATTTGATGCTTATTTAAAGTTTTATTCTTCAATCCATAAACTATTTAGACCCGTATTTGTTTATTTTAGACAACACAGACATTCCCTTATTGTGCTCTTGTCTCATTTATTCATTACAACGCGCATGGATTTAAGAAAACCCACTAAGAATATTTAACTCTATTTTTGGTGCAAAGTGAATTCTTTTTAATTGAAAGACCTACTATCTACTATTATATGATAAGCGTAAAATGAATCTTTTGCAGTTAAAAATGTTATTATCAAGTTGCGGATTTTGTTATTTATTTATTTTGGAAATTTAACTGCATATTTAGTTTTAAAGAATCTTTTGTGTAAAAATCTTATTTTTGGATTTGAAAATTCAACTGTTTTGTAGACAAATCACATTTTTGGCTTGAAAATAAAACAAAAATGTACTCTGTTTCCTATTTCTCTTGACTGGCAAATCTTTCTTGTCTGAAAATGAAACTCTTTTGTTGAACATTCGTCTTTTTTTCTGACAAATTTATTAAATGTACATAACTGGTTAAATGTGTAACTGTTTTGTAAAAATTAATTTTTTTGGCTAAAAGTGGAACTATTTGCCTACAAATTAAGTTTGTTTACTGAAAATTTAAATATAATTCATTTTTGTTGTTGAAAGCGTACCTGTTTTAATTAAAGATTGAACTACTATGTGTTCATTCATTACGAACCTAATGTAATTTTTCGATCGTACCAAAATTTAGAAAGTTAGAGCAGTTTCAAAATTTTTTCAATAGTCTTAGAAACTTTTGTCAAAGTTTCTGGTACATAACAAAAACGGTTGAAAATGATCCTGCTGGCATTTGGAAATGTCGATGACAATAAAAAATTTTCATGCTTGTCCACATTTTGAAAAATTTCAAAAAATAGAGAAAACTATTTTTCTCATGGATTACGAAATTTTTTTTGCAGTTTAAAATGCATGTACTTTCTTAAAATTTTTATAAATGTGCTTTAAAAATCCATTTTTCTGGTCGAAGAATCATAATTTTAGTTGAAAATGTATTTATTTGGTTAAAAATCTTATAACTTTTTTGTTAAAAATTCTTTTCCTTTGGTTGAATATTATTTAATTGAAAGACTGTGAACTGTTAAGCCTTGACAAATCAATGGCAATTTTGATGATTTATATACTAAAGAATAATAGTTTGAATAAACATTAAAGTTAATTTTCATTACTTAAAAAATATTGCAATTCGATAATAATTTAATAAATTAGGGAAAAAATTAAAAATCGGAAATTTTTCCATTTGATAAAGGTGGCAACAGTTAATTTTTATGTTCAAAAATATTTTCTTTGAACTGGTCAATAAATGACTAAAGTTACTGGCTGTTAAGAACCTTTAGGATTACATTTTGAGGATGAAAGTTGGGGAAATTGGTACTTTACCATTTTGAATCTTTTACTTTAAGATAATCCAGTTTTTGAACTCCTTAAAATAAAACCTATTAAATCTTTCCTTGTTTCGATGTAAACAAAAAATAACTTTATATACCTGTAAATCGCCCGCAAAAAACTTCACTTCTATTTTTTTCTTCTGTGTAAATAAAAAGTTTCCGAATCGCAAATTTTTTACATCAACATCAGAGAAACTATTATCTTTGCGTAAAATCTGATCGTCCTCCCCTATTTTTATCCAATATCCACGTTTTCAGATCACCTGAATCCAGAAATAAATTTTTACAAATGTGCCTGTCGGTGCGTATGGCGTGTGTCTGTTGATTTTTAGTTAAAAAAAAGAAGATTTTAAAGTTTGCTATAAATCACTTTTTCGCAGGACCCGTAGTTTTTGTTTAATTCGTAAAAAACATAATTCGAAAATAAAAAAATAATATTTTTGGACAATCGACACCAGCTATGAAAAAAATAAATAGATAAGAGCTGCTCATCCAAAAAAGAGTGAAAACTTATCCAATTTTTGTTGTCAATAATGTTGTTGGAATAAGTCATTTCGTATTTATCACTTTACAAAGCTGGCGCCACCTATACATATATGTCAGCGACTTCCCACTCTATACATTGTAAGTTAGTTCTCATCTGTACCTCGCCTGAGGCTGATGTCACGTTCTAAATAAATTTCATTTCATTTATCCTCCGTTTATTAGTTAACTCTCTCCCCAGCATTCTATCGAAACCTCGTTATTTTTAACAAATGTTTTGATAGAAAGCGTCGTTTTTGTTTTAATCAGAAAAAATAGCATCATGTTATTGTGATATCATTTTTTATGTAATTATAATAATTATATGAATAAAACATAAATAAATAAATTGAAGTCTGAATTTGTAAATTGAATTTTGAATTATTCATAAACAAAAATATTGTTATGGAATTTAAATTGAGAGCATAAAAAATTACAATTACATTTAATATTTTATTTAGTAGGATTTAAGTAACGAAAACTAAACATTTATTATTTAAATTCATAACTATCAATTTTAAAGTGAAGTTTAAAATAGAAATAATGGTTTCGAGTTTAAGGGTTCCCAGCGACTAAAATCACGTAAATGGTTAGGAAAGCTTATAGTTAAAGCTTATATAGTAAAGCTTGTATATTCGAGCCGTTCTGGAAGAGATAATCCCTTTTTTACATTCACAGGGCTTTGTGAGGACACTATGTGGTGTTTATAAAAAAAATGAAGAAATTCAAAACTGATTTTGTTATTAATTTAGTTTAAAAATTTGTTTTTAAAAAATCCAAAAAGTTCAAAAAAACCTTTTTTAATTCGTCAAAACTGCGTATACTTATGAATAAATAAAAATGACAACTCAATAACGTAAAAATTACAAAGGTAATGAAAGTTAAAAAAAACGAAAACAATTAAAAATTCTTAATATCTTCTAAGTCTTTTGAATTTTTCAGAAATTATTTCAAGTTATTTTCTACATATGAAAGAAGAGATACTAGAATTTTCATCAAAATTACTTACAATAGATGATACTCTTCAAATTATTTGACATGAATTTACTTACACACTCCTTGAATAACATTTTTCACGTTTATCATTTTTTGCAATTTATAAATTTAATAATAATATTAATCAAACGTATAATTTTAAAAAATTTTGTCATAGTAGGGGAAGGTGGGGCGAGACAGTGCACAAAATCGTTGACGCTAATTAAGTTGTAACCTGTAAGAATTTGCAGAAACAAATATTAATTAAAATTTTCTCCAATTTATCTTTTATAAGTTACACATAAGTTTTTGTAAATGGAGCGAACTAATTTTTAGGAATTAAGTATTAAGTACTGTAGGTTAGTTGGGGCGCTAATGAACACGTGGCGGGTAAAACAGAACGCATGGTGGAGCGGTATGAAACAATTGGACTATCAATTTTAATTTGTAAAGAATGTTTGACACAAAAATATTTTTAATATTTTTGTAGTCATGCAAATATGGAAGTTACCTTACGTAAGTACTACTTGCAATTCAAAAATTTAAAACAATTTTTCGCTACCACAAAAAATAAAAAATGATATTAATAATGACATAACATAAATATTTCGAAAAAGTGTTTATATGTTAGAAGTCTTTAACACTTGATTTCTAGTTGAAATTAAATTCTGAGAATTGAAAGCAAGAAAATAAGTATTGTCAGTTTGTTTTTAAATTTATATAACCAAAAGTTTTATAAGATTTTTAAGAAAATTAAAAAGTTTTTTCCAATTAATCAGATGAGTCAGAAAAGATTTTACGATATTTTAAAGACATTGTTTTATTTTATAGAATATTACAAAACTTTTTTATTCACAAATACTTTTTTTATTTTATCAATTTTCTGAAATGTTTTCAAATTTGTAAATATTTCTTATCTATTTGACTCGTCTCAAATTCCTGAAAATATTTTCAACTCCCTCGATTTTTTTAGCATTTTAAAAAATCATTTAAAATGTAAGAAAATTACCTTACAATCTTCTAAATTTTCGTGAGCATTTAAAAAAAATGTGTTTATGCTGTTGACATTTCGAGTTTCGCTTTAAACTCCTAAAGTTTATTATTGACAGCTTCAAAAATTTGCACACGAATATTAAAAAAATTCTTTTTTCTAATCACGTCCTTTTCCTGATTGTTGCTTAATTCTGAAAAATTAAAAAATGTGCCGTTGAAATAATTCAGATTCTTCTTTGATAATTTAAAAAATCTTTTATCATGTATTAAAATGTTCTTAAGTAATCTCTTGAAATTAATTTTTTGAAATATAAAATTATTTTAATTATTCCTAGGAACCTACATTTTTTAAATTTTCGTCAAACCTCACAAAATTCTTCAAAAATCTTTACAGCTTCACAATCTTTACTACCATAAAAAATAAATGATGATATTGATAATGACATAACATGAAAAGTTAAAAAAAATATTTATTTGTTGAAAGTTTTCAAACACTTTATTTCAAGTTGAAATTATATTCTGAGAATGAAAAACAAGAAAATAAGTATTATCAATTTGTTTTTTAATTTATATAAATATAATTATTATAAGATTTTCAAGGAAATTGAAAAAAGATTATTGAATATACAAAGTGTGTGAGAAAAGATTCTCGGATATTTTAAAGAAATTGTTTTATTTTACAGAATATTACCAAACATTAGGTTGAATTCCAGTCCTTTACAAAGATGCTTAGGCATGTTTACGAAATTGGTGAGAAATGAAGAAATATTTAATAAATTTTCTGAAATGTTTTCAAATTGCTGAACATTTCTTATCTGCCTGACTCGTCTTAAATTCCTGAAAATACTTTTAACTGACTCAAATTTGTTTCAAAATTTAGAAATATCATTCAAAATGTTAAAAAATTGCCTTATAATCTTCTAAATTTTCGCATGCATTTAAAGCAAATTTGACCATACTCTTGAAACCTTTCGAGATTCGTTTATAGCTCCTAAAGTATATTTTTTACATTTAAAAATTTTTTCATTTCTAAAAATCTTCTAAATTATTCCAAGGAAGCTAAATTTTTTTAATTTTCGTCAAACCTTACAATATTCTTCAAAAATTTTTATAAGCTTTAATTATTTTGTATTAGTTTAAAATTTCTGAGCGTCTCTTAAACTTACTCAAATTTAAAAGTACATTATTTAAACCAACATAAACTTCAAAACCAATGTGCAACAAAATTGTTTAGGAAACAATAAAAAAGTGTTTTGTAATCACTTTACAATTTTCTTTTAGAATTCATCGCAAAGCAATTGTTTCTTACGGCTTAAGCACTGTTGTCCACTTTTTACAGCTAATATTCTATTTATACTTTTTACAGCCGTGAAATTATATCCATTTTTGTTAGGAAATTTTCTATAGCTGCTTCTTACTCACCACCGAGACATTTCCACTGTCTCCCGGTCGTCCGAGACGTTTTTCAGGAGAAGGAAGTGAGCGGGCGGCCGTAGTGCCGTAACGTCCGGAAAAAGATCGACTTGGGAGCGGAAGAGGATGAACGTCTATAATCTTCGAGGGGAAGATCGAATTCTAAGGAGTTGTGGAGAGCGGTTAGGCGGCGGGTGCGTTTGTCAAGGCGGGACCGGGATTGTCTTTTTCCAGGCATAGGATAGGTGTGAGAAAGCAGATAGAAACCGATAGAGAGAGGTTTGCGGAGCTGTAATTGTTTCAATTCACTCGATTTGCTAAAAACTGGTCGCCCGGGCGGGAGTCTGCTAGTCAGCGATTGGTCCGGAGCTCTCGCTCAATCGCAGGGCGGATGGAGGGGCCTTGCGGCCGTCTCTGGCATCCCCTTATCTCAACACGTTTCGCGTGCCGCTCACTATATTCAACTCGACGGAGAAATACAACACATTTTGGTGCTGATTACAATAAAAAAATTTGTAGATAATAATAATTTTAAAAAACCATTAAGAATAAAATTTCCAGGATAAAATGGAGTTCGAAAATTTTAGAAAAAAGAATAGATTACAAAATTTTCAAACTGGAATAGAATTTAAAATAAGACTCATAAAAAAATAGGCCATGAGAAGAGTTAAAGAAAGAAAATTACAAACTAAAAATATAACTTGAAATAAAACTTATACATATAATTTCAGGGCAAGAGCAAAATGGACTAAAAATAGAATTACGCAATAGAATCTTAATAAAACTTACACATTAAGTGTTAGGTGAAAGAAAAATAGAACGATACAAAGAGTAGAAGAAGCTCACAAATACAAAAAAAGTTTACGTTGAAATTAGAAAGAATAAATTTTCAAGAATAAAATCGTAACTTATACGTTAGTAACCTTTGTCTTCCTCCTCGGTTCTTTTATTAAAAGTTACATGTTATTGTAAAAGGGACTCCCTTTATTGGGCTTCACAAGCCGCTTTCATTGGAGAAAAAATAAAAAAAAGAAGGAGGGAGAGAGAATGGAGACATGTGAAAGTGCCGTGCTTCCAAGCCTGTCGCCAAACTACAAAGCTAGCGCCTGATGGAAAGTTTTCCGAGTGGAGCTGCGCTAGGTGTGTCTTATTTTTCTCACCCCTCTCGTCAATATTTTCATGACTTAGGGGGAAAAAGCAAGCTAGTCAGAACACCATTAGGAAGCGATTAACCAGGAAGGGTTTCCCGGATCGGGGTTATTTTGTAAACACGAGCGGGCAATTTGGCGAGGTAAATGGCTTTCTAATTGTTCTCGACTACAGGGCTTAGTGGCCTATAACTACGAGGACGAAAACGAACCCCCGCCCCCCCCTACTTCACGATTTGTTTTCGGTGGCTAACCGGCTATTGATAGTCTTCAGGTTAACTGAATTTTGCAGGGTGTCAAGAGAATGAAGAAAAATTCATGGCAAAATTTAAAATGATTGTTTTGTAATGAATTATAAGAGAAATTTGGAAAAAGATTACCAAAAATTTATTGTTGCATCCTAAAATTTTTAAGAAACATGTAAAAGGTTGCAAACAAAAGTTAAGCATTTTGCATATTACATAATTTTAAAAGAACTACCCGAGTAGAAATTGTCTCTTTATGCCTAAACTAAATATTGGCTCTCACGAGCCCGCAGCCAGATTTCCTAGCTGGAAGAATCTAGGCTTTCCCTCTGCTGGCCCTCGACAGGTTATTGTCGTGTGCTACTTCTGTTACATCATTTATATACTCACTTTTCAGTTCTGTATTTTTAAATTAAAATAGATAAAAATCTTTATTCATGAAGATATATTTAAAAAATAATTTCTATCGATTAATTATTTTCTCAAGGGGACCTTTTAAATTCCTCGAAAGGTAAAACAAGTAAGGTAAAACAAGTAAGTAAGATGAATGCCGTCAAGCATTTATAATACCGCACTCAGCGTGGCGTCGTAGCTATGGACTTATACACTTTCGGTTCGGGCGTTCGATTCTCCGTGCTTGCGGGTATTTTAATAAACTGTGTTTGTCTTTAGTTATTAGTAATGAGTCTTCTCTAGTCAAATTTAATAAATATAATTTTTGAAAGAAACCTAATTATATAACACACCAACATAATCCCCTTCAAAATGGCGTTTGAAACTTTAAAATTAGTTACTTAGAAAAGAAATTACATGGTTTCTTCCAAAAAATGGCAAAAACACGATTTTTCGCTGTTTTTATCTGTTTAAACATGTATTTCAACAATTTTATTTCATGTAAACGGAATGTTATATAACCAATCTTTTCCAAATTGAAAAACGAAGAGAATGGTGTATATTAATATCTGATTTCGATAATAGAAAAAGATTGTGCACAAGAAATCCAAATGGGGGACATTTGTCACACACAGAATCCGGTGAGGGCAAAAAAATGTATAGGATCCGTCTAGGGTTAATGTGACTTCAGCACAGTTTTAAAAACCATAATCAGTTCCTTTTTTTGTGTTTTTAAATCACTAGTTTATTATACCATACTTATACTATTACTATAAACCCCCAAATCAAAACAGATCATGTCTTCTAAGCGCTGTTTCAATTCCAATTTATCCACTTCCACGATAGCGCATAATTGTGTGGGTGATTCAGTTGCATTTTGCTACATATGTGGTAAATTTAAAATTTTAGAGAATCGAAGAGTAATCAGCGATGGCATAAAAACAATTTATAAAAGTTATTTGGTGTGGAAGTTTAAAACGATATGGAGGAAACCTCTTCGGAAAGAGGAATGCTACTTTTGTATGACAAACCTGACAGGAATCAATAGAAAAAAGAAAAGTGCTATCGAATATCCTAATGGTCCTAGCGTCACTAAATCTGTTGAAAATAACGATGTTACAAAAAACTCAAAAAATTTCTCACTTGACAGACAGACGACTGAAGCAGAAGAAAATAAAAGTGCTGATGAAGATTTCGATGATGATCGTGATGAAAGTGACATTTCAAATTTTGGTAATGACAAGGATGATGATGAAAGCAGCGATGTTAATACAGAAGTGTACATACCAGACAAGGAAAAGAATAAAGTTCCTAAGAACTTATTAGCTAAAGGAGTTAAATCAAGTTTCTACAGAAATAGGGAAAAAGAGTCTATACAGTTTTTTACTTCTGAAGAAAATGATCATGGAAAATTAGTTTATTGTAAAAACATTGACGGATTAATGGAAAAAATGAAACTTGGACTGTATAGACCGGAAAATTGGAGGCTATTTATTGCCTCTTCTAAGCGCAGTCTAAAAGCAGTTTTATCGCATAATACTCATGTGGACTTATCCAGCATAGAACAATGCTGGATAAGTCTACCGGGGATGAAGATATTCGGATTCAGCGACCCCATTAACATAAGAATATGCTTATTTAGACCACGGGGCATGGAAATTTTTTTTGTTACAAAAGTATACAAGAAAAATCGCCTTTTCGCCGATTTTACGTCTGTCTTTGCGATTTTGATCATTATTCGCAATAGGTTGTTTTCTATCCTCATCAACAAAGAAGATAAATTTTTGTAATACTTGACTATATATTTTCCACTTTTCACGTTCATCAATTGGAGTAGGTGAAAATAAGGTACGACTCATTTCGGAATCTAGTCTACCAAGGTTATTGCCAGGTGTTTGTGTAGTCAAACCGGGTATTGCAGGTATAATTTGTGTATGATTCGTGTTTAAAGTTGGCTGTTTTAAAGTTTGCAGTTGCTGTTTGATTTTATCGACTTGGACACTTGCAATAAGACCATTTTTCTGGGGTGCTCCATATTTGATGGTAAAATAACATTTCGTTCAGGAAGAACCACTAAATAAATTCGATATTAATCCACTAATGATTGGTACTAGTAAATGAGGTAAGAATCCACCTTTTTGTACGATGAATTTTTTCTTCTCCCACGTACCATGGGTTTCCGCTAATTTACGAAGTAGTTTTTTATGCTTTTTAACTTTAATCTCTCTTACTTCTTGAGGGGCACGTTTCCCAATAATATACTTAAATCACACTCACAAATACATTTAACGAGTCAAGCACCCGAGGATTTTAATAAAGCAAGACGTTGGTCGGAGTACAATTGACAAACAGCATGTAAAATAATAGCATTTTTTGCATCATGGTAGGATTCTTCTATAAATCGGGAATTTTCAGGGCAAACCTGCCGAGCTAGATGCTGGATTTGGGCACGATCTCGAGGGTTTTAAAAGCAACAATATAGTTCGCATTTAGAGAAATATCTCTTGGGCCATGGCACTGATAAGAGAGAGTTTGAGATATAAAAATTTCACTGAGATTTTTATGATGACTACCCTTGATAAACAGATCTACTACTGTGTTACTTGAAGACTCTTTTATTAAATAGTCGATAATTATGAGTTTATCTCTAGGGTCGTTGGAATAGTCAGAAGATTGAGGTAAATCTTCACGAAATTCTATTGTTTTTCCATGCTCCTTATAAGCTGTTTACCATTCGGAATAGTAAAAAATTATGCGTTCAATAGGTGTATCACACACTGTCAACATGCCGGAGAAACATTTTTACAAAAAAAGTTCGACCACAATAAAATGCATCTCGAGGATTCAAGACATTAGTCATCAAAAGTGGGTGGTCTTTTAAGAAACTGCGTAAATTACCATTTTGTACTTTTTCCTAATCAAAGGAACACTTCCACTTTTCGACTACCTCATATCTTAATACTTACTTCTTACTTCAATATATTTAACATAGCCATCGACTAGACATCCCTCTGGTAATCTAAATTCTCACGCCCTGCCTGCATGAGTAATTTCAATGTGCAAATCGCGTTCTAAGGCTAATAACCATTCGATGGCCTTTCTCGACTGTCTATCAGCCCGCCTATAACCACCGTTTGGTATGACACTTATTTGATCAGCTTTCAGATCAGTTTTTCTCAAAACTTTTGAGCAAGCCGATGCAATTGTTATGCTCTCAAGAAATGGATCGACATTGGTAACTTTAAGAAATAATGCTCTAAAAGCCAAAAACTCTTTAGGAAGAATGTCCACATCATTTATACAATATGATCTCAATTCTTCTTTTAAATCAAAATTTTATTCTGATGTGACACATTCTTCGTACCACTTGTAAAATGGCTCCCAAGCCTCACGATGCATTGTATCCGGTGAGAAATATTTGGCATTAGGCATTTTTCCAATGTACTTTTGATTTTCGGGAGTACTAAATAAACGGGGAAATGTACCCTTCTTTGCCCCTTCTAAACCAAAAGCTTCAGATGATTGGCTTAATGGCATGTGAAGGTAATTCAAGCTGTCAATGAAACGGGTTTAATTTACCTTCATCCAAAGGATACTAGTCTTATTTAAAATAATTTCAGGTGGATTTCTAAGCTCTTTCTCTTTAATAAGATGACTCAATATAAATTGAGCATCAAACCCTTTAGCACTATGTGCTATACAAACTGTTTCCGTCGAATGACTCATTTTTCCCGTAGCAAATTTTGTAAACTCGACAACTTGATCTTCACTAAAAACATACTGCCTGATACCACACGATTTACATCGTACATTTGGGTCAGGATGATCCATACACTCATCACATACCTGTTATGCTACACATCAATTTGGTACGTGAATTTTTGTGGATTCCGGACCAACGACGGATTCACTCTGCTGCGTTTTAAAATCGCAAAAAATGTACGCGACTTTTTTATTATAACTTGGATTCCCAATTGGTGTTATGTAACACCAATAATTGTCTAGATAAACTTTTCTGCACGCAACACAATTGGAATATCCATATTTATGATCTTTAACATCTAGATGGTTGATTAATTTTGAACTACCACAAATTTTATATACTGAACAAATACGTTTTCCCTTGCTGTATGAATCAGGATGTAAATGGTTTCTCATACATGAGGCTCATAAAAGGACCTGAGGCATGAATCGCATTTTATTTCCTTTTCAGTATCTCCAAATACAATCCTACTTTCCTGATTACAGGGTGGCGATATGTGGCAAGCGTTACATTTTTCTGCGCATAAATGACATTCAGTATTTTTATAAGCCTTGTTACAAGGTGCACAAAAATGTCGATTAGCACCAGCCCTTATCAATAATAAAATAGGTGAAAAATGGCATTTCGGAGCACCTTCATACAGCAAGTAAATATTTTGCTTAACTGTTTCCCCTTTACTTGTAATATCAGAAGTTCCGTCATAAAAAGCTTCGCCTTTCATAAACCAAAGCTATCATAATGATATACATTTATTGCTATTTGAGATTTTGACAGAAATTTATTTGACAGTCATTTTGCAATTCAATGTTATATTTATTGGCCAACAATTTCCCTTTGGGTATTGCAGCTACAAGGGACTGTGGGAAACAAGTATTTTCTTTATTCTCTATGGTCAATACGGAATGTTTAAAAATGTCAGATTGCAGTTTAACACGACCTTTACCGACTGGTATCTGAACGCTACACCTTTCCCAAATCCGTCGGACCAAAATCCTAACCCTACTACATCGGTTGGATCGCACCAATTAATCAAATATTCAAATAATTCGCGAAATTCCGATACGTCTGGATCTCTGGAAGGTCCAGCAACCTGAGACGTACTAATATTCGTTTGTGGTACTCTCAAGGGTTCAGCATCCTGGGAAGCTCCATACAGGCCAGACTGCTGCTGTGCAGTACCGGCTTGAACACTTACAATGGCCTGGAGGGTATTTTTACAATCTGCAAAAATTACACAATGAAATTATTATCTGAGAGAAACTATATCAAAATTTTTTTGAATATAAGGACAACCGCAGGATTTCGCCGGGAGCAGGTGCTAATCTGGAAAATTGTACCCGCTCCCAGCGAAATCGCGGTAAAATTTCAGCCAGAACTACGTCCCACGAACGTGAGATAGGTGATTACAGTCTGTAGAGGAACCAATACGACTATCCAGCAAAAGCCTCGTGCATCCTAAGAACACAGAGCGACCGAAGGACTATAGCCTTCTGCATTTTTCCCGCAAGTGTTTTAGCATATTGTTAACACGCAGGGATGCCTTTTAGGCCATTAGCAAGTGAAAGCTTGGCTCCTCCAAGAGCGCTGATGATAAGGGCGATTAGTTTAACAGAATATTCCAGATACAATCGTTGCAACTCCCTTATAAGGTCTCGATACCTCTCTTTCTTTTCATTCTCCTTTGCTATGATGTTTTTGTCAGCTGTTGCCGAAAATTCGATAACGAACATGGTTCACTTCTCGAAGTCAAGAAGAACCATGTCAGGCCTCGATTGAGCAACAGAAACAATTGTCGAGAATATAAAGTTTCAGTATATGCGGCACTTCCCATTCTCGACAATTAACTCGATTTCCCTACGAGCATTTAGAGGAGCGATATTAAGGTTAATGCCGCAAGAGTGACAGAGATGGTAATAAAGCACTTTTAGTGCCGCATTATGCCTTTGAATGTAGGTCGTTCCCGCTTGAGTTGGACAACTAGATAGTATGTGAGCTAAATGCTCAAGGGGTGCATGCCACGCCCTACATGCTAGTATGTTCATTGCAGATACTTTGTTCCTCGCCGACAGTTCGGAAAGCAAATCTGTCAGATGAGACGCTTGCCGTATAGCGGTTCTATCAACGATCTCAGGATGTTCAGGGATGCCATTAAGTTTTCCTCGCTTCAAATAAACCTTGGAGCATCTGTCTAACCCAAATTCCATTCCAATTTCCTTAGTATATCTTTCGACAATCCCTAGAGCTAGATGTAGTTGCTCTTTGTTTATAGCATAGACCTTACCAGGTGTATACATATGAAACCGGTATTGTCATCTAGCGGCTAGTAGGCACACTTGTAGGCACTGTCGGAACTTACCATTTGTGCTAATTGGCGTATTGTCATCTGTCAACAATATCCAATACCAAACATTT
>NC_046657.1:52455121-52456509 GCF_010883055.1 Belonocnema kinseyi
AGGTATCCATAAATTGTCTGAGAGGTGGACAAAATGTGTAGCCAGCGAGGGCGCATACTTTGAATAAAATATTTGTTATCATTCTCTTGAAATAAATGTGTTCTTTCTTGAAAAAATACCGGTTTCATATGTATACACCTAGTAAGATCGTCCATGTAAAATATATGAGTGACTTTGTCCTTACAATTTGCCTGTAATTCTTCGCGTCAGCTAAGTTACCTATTTTCGGTATGAGTATTGTGCGCCCTTCCATAAACCACTCCGGAATCGGCTCTTCCAACTTCAAATATGAGGTCTTTGAATATGAGATAAAAATACGAGCCAAATGCTGATGGGTTGAAGAAAACTTCTTCCACCAGAAGGTTTCGATACAATCTAGTCCGGGTGCGGAATAGCTCTTCATCCGTCTTAATACTTTTTTCACCTCCTCGGTAGTGATGGGTGGGCATTCTTTATCAGGTTTTGTGAGGGCAACACATAACTCCTTGAAGCTACTTATATTTTCTGAGTCTTCGTCCAGTCTATGCTGAACTTCGTAGACTTCTCTCCGAAATACTTCGACCTCGTCTGGTTTGGGTGGGTGTTCGACAGTAACTGGAGGGTCCTGGAGGAGTCGAGATGGGTCAGCCTATCTTTATGGCAAGTTGATGCCTGCCCGCGGTTGGTCTTAGTGTCGCCTGTCTTTCTCTGTTGCCGGCTTGTTCTAGCTGTGGTAGAGTAGGCGTTTCGCTTACATAGCCCCTTTTTCGGAGTAGTTCCGCATGGTTTCGTAGACGTTGCTGCGAAAAGTACAATAGCTCCGGGGGTTTCTCGTACCACAGAGCATGCAACCGTGCCATGTTAGCCCATTCAGGGGCCATACTCGCATCGTAGCACTCTAGCAAGTCGTGATTCAATCGCTCTGTCCACCCAAAGGTCGCGAGATCCCACCGATCCATCGCATTCAATCCATTTTCATTGGCTTCCCCTAGCTCTAGATTGGTCGGCATTGTTGGCCGACCCATTGTCGGGAGCCCTGTGCGTTCTGTTGTTTTAAACCGCATTTACTACAACTATGTTTTTTGTTGTCATTGACGTTCCCACGACAATTTCGGCACGGTTTTCACACTTCCGCTTGGAAGTTGATTCCTTCGAGACCACCCCTGGACAATTGTCCGCGACTACCTATTTATTTTTGTAACCATATTCAGCAGAAACCCTTGGTACAGGGACCCTCTATGCGCACCCCAGGTTGTCCTTATGACAAATATACGAGGGATTAAAAAAACTTGAAAAGCGATTGACCAAGTGTATAGAGCTCCAAGGAGATTATGTTGAAAAATAAAAAAAAATGTACCAAAAAAAAATTGTTTTTATACTTCATTCTAAGGACTTATTGAACTACCCTA
>NC_046657.1:52456609-52467252 GCF_010883055.1 Belonocnema kinseyi
TTTTACCTTACAAGATAATCTTCTCTTCATCTAATAGCGCCGCCAGCATCTCCTCTACGTTCGTGCCGAGTTCCATTAACGTCTCTTTTTTTATTTTTAAAGATCTTGTGTGACCTTCCTGACCTTATTTTTCAAGGTCACATAAGCGTTCTCCTTGTTTTTTTTGTATTTATGATCCAGACTTCTTTCCTTTTTCCTTTTCTGGACCAGCTTTTGTTGTTGCTCCTGCTTCTTCCCAACATTAACTTTGGATCGGTTTTCATCATTTCGCCGACTCTTCTCGATTCGCCTCATTCTTATTCTTTTCTGTGTTGTCTTCCCTTTTAACAATTTCGCCTCTATATGTTCACTCTTAATTAAATTTTTCATTGTCTCATCAGTTTCAAACTTAGATTGTGCTGAATTTCTATTGTTATCTCATCGTGACTTTCCAGATTTATTTCCAGAATCGGAATTTTTGTACTGTTACTAGTTAAGGCCTTGGGTTTTTTAATTCGTGGGTTACATTCCACTACACCTGCTTCTACCTCATGGTCAATAACATAGACTTTCTGTTTCTGCTGCACACCTTCACGTGGAAGGCTAGTTTTAAGGAAAATTATAATTAAAGGGAAATATTCAAGTGTCATGTAAATCATTTAAAGTTCTAAATCATCTTCACGTTGTTCAAGGTGATCCTTCAACTTTCAAAACATTTCTGTTCCCGATAGGTAGGTATGTATGACTTATATATTTTCTGCTGCATATGTTTACGTGAAAGGGTAGTTTTTAATGGTATTATAACGAAAGGGAAATTTTTGAATTTCATGTAAATAATTTGGAGTACCAAAACATTTTCACATTGTTCAAGGTGGTCTTCCAACTTTTAAAACGTTTTTGGTCACGAGGGTTAGGTATAAGACTTAGGGGTATTTTTTGGGGGACGTACTATATATGATCGCAGAGCAAAAAATATTAACTAAAATTGTTTTCTATGTTTTATTATTTTGAATGCTTTTTCATGCACATATATTTTCTGTTGCATAGTTTCATGTGAAAGGGTAGTGTTGAAGGAAAATTATAATGAAAAGTAAATTTTTAAGTTTCATGTAATTAATTTGGAGTTCTGAATCATTTTTAAATTTTTCAAGGTTTTTTTCAACGTTTAAAACGTTTTTGGTCACGAGTGGTAGGTATGTATGGAATAGGGGTAGTATTTTAGGCGAATGTAATATATATCATCAGAGGGAAAAAAAGCAAAAAAATCTCCACTAATCGTTCAACTCATTATAATAATTTGAGTGAGTTTTCGTGGGTGGCCGCGCTAAGTGAACGTCCTGTAAATACAAAATAACTACCTGAATGAGATTTTGAACGACCTGGTGCACGATTTAACGCACCCGGGTTGTTGACTTACCATTTAGAATTGTTTTCATTATTCACAAAATTTAAATTTTTCAAAAGTTCTCATAGTATACGTATTCAAGTATCCGGTGCTTGTTCGGGTGGGTGCACTCGGATCGTCGACTTACAATTTTTAGTTATTTTGGCTGTTCGAACAATATAAATTTGTTAGAAAATCTTGCACTCAACGTTGAACTGCTACGCTCTTTTTTGAAATGGCATTGAAAAGTTGGTTGATTTTTTCTATTAAAGAGTGACCGTTTGATGCAATTGGTCTTTAGCACAGTTTTTTAAGGTCCTAAAAGAAATAATGGGATTGTTGATCAGGAATTTCGGATGAAAGTTCAAAAAGTGAGAACATTTTAAAAATTTTTGGGATCATTTTATTAGATTTAAAAACTGTGTGCACGCTGTTGAAAGTATTCAGAAAGACAAACAATTTGTCATAATGTATTTTTTTGATAAAAAGAAAGTTATTAGGATTATATCATTTATATGATTTAAAAAAATAAGCAAAAATGAACATTTCAAGCCAAAAAAGCACAATATGAAAGAAAATTAAAAGAAGAAAAATATTCTTTTTTAAAAGTCTTACAAAATGAACGATACAACTTTTCGGATTTTCTAGAAAATTTGAAAATTAAAATTGTGCTTGCACAAAAAATAATCAAAAATAAAACCTTCCATGTTTTATTCAAACCAATATGACTACACGGTTAGAACTTTATAACTTTTTCATTAAGCAGTGCAGGTTAGATTTCGTAAGAAATAGTATACATTTTTCTTTCGATAATCTGGCACCTTAGAGACCACTTTGAACACGTTAGTTGAGAAATCAATAACGTCTTTGTCTCAAAATGAGCCTCGGAAGTCGTTTTTCCATCGCGGTTGTTGCACAATTATATTTTACTCAAAAGACTTAAAAATAAAATAATAATAAAAAAAATTGTATTTTTCTTATCGAATAATTCTAAAATGAACATTTTAAGAGCTTTACATATCTAAAATTAAACACTTATGAACATAAAAATTTAGAAATTAAATATTTTTGTCCTATTTCTAGTGTATAAAATTGTAAAATGTCAAATGAGAAGCCTTTGATAATGAGGGATTGAAAATTTTATTGTACATTGATTTTTTAAAATTAAATACCGTGGAAACTTGAAAATATTATCACCAATTGTAAATGTCACAGTTTTGGCTTTTCAGTAGTTAAAATAGCTCAAAAGTGCATTTGGAATGTTTTTTTAAATTCCTAAACTTAAAGATTTTAAAGTCTTAGAACTTTATAATTAAAATTACAGAACTTCAAAATCTAAACCCATAAAATTAAATTATTATGAGGCTTATGAGACGGTACCAGACTTTAACGTCTTAAATAATAACACAATACAATAAACTTTTACATCGGCGATTAAATAAACTTTGAGCTAAACTAGTGGTAGGATTCCGGAATGGAAAAACTCAGGAATATAATAAATGAAATGTATTCAACAGAATTCTTTAAACAAGCTCCCGCATTTGCCTGCACCTTAATATGCTTGCGCTTCAGTGCATTTCGGCAGGAAAACCCACATGTGGAGAAAAACTTGGAGGAGGAGCCACGTTCTTTAGAAACTAGTATAGTTCAGAGCCCTCTATAAAAAAATATAAAAGTTTATTATTTGAACACAAAACAGGTGCGTAGTAAATTGCTGCCGAAAAATTTTTATATAAATCCTAATTATTCTAATAATGATTAATTTATTGATGATCAATTAAATTGGAATGAAAACTACATTTGAGAGCCGTCGAGTAATGTCTATCGAAAAAAGCTAGACACTTTCGGCGCACATCTAATAGCTTTGTTTTTGGTTTTATTGTAGTTTTTACAATACCATCTAAATGTGAAGGGCGCAGTCGGTCCGGGAGCCACATATCATCCCAATATGTTGCAATACGTTCACGAGTAACCAGTCCCAAAGATGAACTTGCTGGTCTATCGCAGAACAATTCATCACCCCATTCAGGTTGAAGTGGCTTAGGATGTACTGATTGTGTAAAAAAAAAATAATCAATGACAAAGCTAAAAAATTTGAAAAATCATTTGCTTAGAACATCTAGACACAACACTGCATGTGAAATAGTTATTTGTAAAAATATTATGTCAATAGCTCCATACTTAGGAAAAAGCTAGTATTTCTAGACAGAGTTCTCTAATATTTCAATAAAATTATATTTTAGTTTTCAAATTACCACGGCCAACTGTATTTCCTTTAACCAACATCATCTCGCCGTTAACTTCCATAACTTCTCCAATCCTTTTTGCTTGCATTCTTTCCATCAAACGCACTAGATAGTAATTCTTCTTATAGCGGATTGGCGGTATATAATATTCATCTGTTAAAAAATATAGTTATAAGTTATTGTAACGATAATAACTTCCTTTACTCAGAACTACTCAATTGTACTATGTTTTGAGTCTACTAATGATTGACAGATAAATAACATCTTTCGATTTTTGCTGAATAACAAAAATTGTTCTTTAGTTAAAAAAAGTATTGTTAAGTAACAATTATTTTATAAAATCCATATAAGCTGTCTTTGTTCACAGAAAACACAATTCTAATATTTTGGGACCGGAAAATATGTTTTCTAATTTACTGTAGCAATACGTTAATTATTTTGAAAGCTTTACTTTAGTAAAGTAAAATATAAAATATAAAGTAAAAATAAAGAAAAATACTTTTGTCAATTGTCAAGTCTCTTCATCTCTAATCATGTATTTTTAAATTAAATTTCCGAATTAAAACTTGTACTAGTCAAACAACTATTTAAACTTTGGAATTGTTCAATTTTGTATCTGCCCTTTTGAAAATTATGTATTGCAATTAGAACGTTTTAAAAATATTTTATTTTTAGGGCTTAGAATTTTACATTCTTTAATTTCCAAAAGAAATCTCAGGAACACTTTTTTTTTAATTTGTCCAGTCACGTTAACTGACACTTGGCATCACGATTAATTATTAGATTTTTGTAAAATCCTGCAATTTTAGTCTGAGCTTTGGAAATTTGAGAAGCGGTCATTTTGAAAATTCAGAACTTTTAAAGCTCTATTGACACATTTATTATTTCTGATTTTTTTAGATTTGTATGGTATTAAGTGGAAAAACTTTGAATTTAGCAATAGAAATAAAAATTTCTCAATATTCTAGAATTCCAATTTCTTATTTCATTGTGTGACCCAAAGCTGAAAATTTCGGTAAGTAAAGAGTCGATCGTGAAATTGCAATCTCAATTCTTTTCTTTGATATGATTCTTTAGCAGGATTAGTTAGCATCCCTGTAAAAGAAAAATATACCTATACATGCTTGCCACGAAAGGTTCTAGGCTTTATGGTGCCAAGACCCACTGTGATAAATTTTTATGGCAGGATTGATGAGCTTTCGCCCCGAAAATTTAAAAACTTCAACATTTTACTCAGATTTTTTTTATTATAGCACGCTTAATTATACCTTTTCTTAATCTGCTTTTTTAAAAAATATAATCTTCAACCTTTAAATAAAATATTATCAAAATTTCAGTATCAGATATATAACATTGGTGCTGTTATTAGTCTATGAAAACAGTGGAAAACAGTGAAAATTTAATTTTTTTAGGAAACCGTGAATAATATTTATCATGACTTTTTAATTTAAAAATGCTTTTATATGGATTCTGAAGACCTCAAGAAAAATATATTAAAAGTTCAAATCACAAAATGGGTAACTTCGTGGTTAAAACCTTAAATTAAAAAAAGTTGGTTTTGCCCATGTTAATTGCTGTGATGTCAAAGACTAATCATATCAATGAGAGGACAATGATTAAGCCTTCTCCTCCATTTAAATAACAGTCTGATAAAATTAACGCTTTCAATGCGTTAGTTGCATAAGGTTGCGTCATCTTCGGTGGAGACTACAACAAGCAATGCATAAAACAGTGCTCAATTCCAAGTTTTAGTGTATTCGCTGTTGGTGACAAATACATTCGAACCTTTCTCTGCGCTTGCGTTGAAACAGCTAACTCCTTGGTCGCAGTTAGCACTCAATCAGCAAGGAGTAATAAAAATAAGTATCGTATTTAAAATAAATCATTATTACAAATCGCACAAGAATGCGGGCCAACAGCGACCCATGAGCCCGTTGCCCCGAATCAAGCGCAACGAAAAGTTCGCCAACAATGGGTTCACTGTTGCACTATGAGAGGCTTTCATTTGTCTCACAATGCGATTGTCATTTATTTCCAATGTGTTGACATTCTGAACATTCATCACAGTGTTGATAATAATAGCATGACTATCTAATAGGTAAAAAAATTAAGGATGTTTTAGAGACATCTTCAGAACATCCCTAATACGTCTTTCGAATGATGTCTTTTGGACATCTTAGGGTGTGTTCCAGAATACCACCCGGGTGAATTGGTGGGTGAAGTAAAAAAGTGGGCGGAGTTTACTAGGGTGAAGTGGAATGGTTTCGAGTGTGCGTCGGGTGTACTTTTGGTGAAAGATGATTGAGTTTACGTTACACACAAGTTTAAAAATTGCAAGAACAGGATAAGACGAGTTGAATTGCTGCTTCAGTGACGAGGTCACTATTATTACAAAATGCGATGTGTTCAATAATAGTGGAAAGTAATGAAGATACTAAACTTTAGATGATGAAGATACTAAACTTTAGTCTGCTACTAAACTTGCGATTCCCGCCACTTCTGCCGGCCAATTCCACTTTTTACTAACTTCCACCTACCTAATGTCAGTGGTTGAAATAGTCAACCGTCGAGTGACCCCCACTCTAAACTCCAGTGAAGCATAACACTCACCTAACATCGTGGAACGGCTCCGAATGCACCCAAGTGGTCTCCTGGAACACACCCTTAGGAATGTCCTTGGGATGTCTAGTGTGAATACCAAAGATACTTTGAAAATTTCCTTTGTCTTTAAGATATCTTTCGGCTAAACTTCTAGCAAGTATTTGTAACAATCAATGAATACAACGGAACTTTAATCCGAGTGATTTAAGGAAAGCAAAAGTTAGCTCAAACGACATTGACTGATCCTCCACATTTCTGTGCAAGATGCCGTGCATCCGCTTATCAAAGAGCTGTTCTTGAAAGTTTTTCTCCCGTACTTTCTGAATTTGGGCTTTCAGTTATGTGTACTCGAGACAGATGAGATTTAGTGCATTTTTCTCACCCCTAATACTGAAGTTAGGACCGAACGTTTCAGCAGCCTCCTCCGCTGCTTTGTACAGAAACGCTACTTTGCCCACTTCTTCGTGCTTCCTGACCATTCTCAGAAGAGGGCCTCTACCATTTGCGATTCTATGTGCTGTGCCAAGAAAAACCCGTCTGTGAAGACATTCAAGATTCAATATTCTAAGAACAGTTTGACGGAATGAGATGTAGAGTCGCGAACAGAAGACATTAGATGCAGGCTTTTGTGCGCGTATATAACCTCTAGTTTCAAGATATCAATGGATCTGAGCTCGTTCTTCGTCCATGGTACCACTCCAAATGAATAGAGTACTACCGGCACGGCAAGCATGTTCGTTGCAGATACTTTGTTCTTCGCCGACAGTTCGGAAGGCCAAATCTGCCGTATGAGACGTTTGTATCTGCTTCTGGGAGTATCCTTTATAGATTTTACCTCCTGAATGCGGCTCTGTGGCACGCCCAGGTATGCATGAGTATCTCCAGCGCAAGGGTATCGTGTAGCCCTTTTATCGACGAGCTCCGGGACTTCAGGGATGTCTCTAATTTTTCCTCGCTTCAAATAAACCTTGGCGCATTTATCTAACCTAAATTCCATTCCTATTTTCTCCGTATATTGTTCGACAATCCCTAGAGCTAGATGTAGTTGCTCTTTGTTTTTAGCATAGATCTTAAGATAGTCCAGGTAAAATACATGAGTGACCTTGTACTTTCGCTTTGCAGGTTTGCCGCCAAAGTACCCGCCGGAATGGCGAAGTGCTAGAGATAGTGGCAATAATGTGAGATAAAAGAGGGGTGGGCTCATGGTGGCGCTCTGAAAGACACCTCTCCAAAAGGTGACCTTCTTAGTTGTCACACGATTTTTTTCAGATGAGATAGTAAATCTGGTTTTCAAAAGTGGCATCAATCTCTCTATGCACCTCACGATTTGCGGATGAACCTTTAAGCTTCCCAAAAGACAGATGATAAGTATATGGGAGGTCGAATCGAAAGCTTTGCGGTAATAAATTCAGGCCATCGAGAGGTCACAATGGACGTATGCTGCATCTTTGCAGACACATCTATCGAAGAGCAGGTTGTCCCGACATCTTGCTACGCCTTTCTTTGAGCCGCGTTGTTCATGAATTTCTTGCCAAACAGATTCAATTGCCCGAACAATCCTATCATGTGGGATAGCTGTGCATATCTTATACAGTGTGTTTAGACAAGTAATTGGCCCGTAATTCCTCGGGTCGGCTAAGTTGCCTATTTTTGGCCGGAGTATTGTGCGCCCTTCGATCAACCATTCCGGGATTAACTCTTCCGACTTTACCTCATCGGTAGTGATGGGTGGGCATTCTTCATTACGTGTTATGAGGGCATCACATAGCTCCTTGAAGCTATTTAGGTTCTCTAAGTCTTCGTCCAGTCTATGCTACACTTCGTAGACTTCTCTCCAAAATGCTTCGATCTCCACTGGTTTGTGCGGGTTGTCGACAGTAACTGGAGGGTTTTGGAAGAGTCGAGATGGGCCAGAGGAAAACTGTTGATTTTCTCTGAGCCACCTCTCTCTTCGCTCTAAACTTCTCTTGGCGTCAGATAGTATTCGTATTCTCTCAAAAATATTCTGCCTGATGGTCAGCAGCTTTGACTTGTTATGCGTGTGGTAACGGGTCCGGAGTTCGCAAGTAAACTTTCGAAACTTGGCGGTAAAATGTTGCCAGATGTGATGTAGTCAATCACACTTTGAGTGCAGGACGCGTACTTTCGTGCCCAGCCTATCTTCATGGCGAGTTGATGCAGTGCACTTTTGGTCTTATGATCAACCGTTAGTTTTGTTTAACGGTTTGCATCGGCCAAAGCTTTCGCGGCATTATTAACGAAGCAATTGATAGTCCAGAGGTCGGATTCTTTGGAAAAATGTCCACGAAGCTCGTCATCCATTTCAGCCAGATGTTTAAGCTGGAGAGAAACCTTGGTGTTGATGTTTCTCGGGGTCGTAAAGCATCACTCTTTCTCTATCGATAGCCTGCCCGCGTTTGGTCTTAGTATCGCCTCTCGTTCTCTGTCGCTGGCTTGTTCTGGCTGTGGTATAGTAAGCGTTCCGCTTACATAGCTCCTTTTTGGAGTACTTCGGCATGGTTTCGCAGACGTTGATGCGAAAAGTGCGATAGCTCCAGGTGTTTCGCGCACCCCAGAGCATGCAGCCATGCCATGTAACCCCGTTCACGGGCTACACTCGCATCGTAGCAGTCTAGCAAGTCGTGATTCAGTTGCTCCGTCCACCCAAAGGTCACGATATCCCGCCGATCAATCGCATTGAATCCATTTTCATTGGCTCCCCCAGCTCTAGATTGGTCGGCATTGTTGGCCGACCCATTTTCGGGAGCCCTGCGCGTTCTGTTGTTTTCAACCGCACTTACTACAACTATGTTTCGTGTTGTCATTGTTGTTCCCACGAGAAGCTAGGGAAAGGGGTTCGTCCATCCTTGTAGAGCCCCGCATGCAAGGATAAGGCTGCGTAATCTTAGTGGTCGCTCGGTATCACAGAATTACCGTTCTAGAGACCTCACCTAGGTGCCATTCAGCGTTCGGCATGGTTTTCATACCTCCGCTTGGGGGTAAATTCCTTCGGGACCACCCCCGGGGCAATTGTCTGCGACTGCCTATTTAATTTTGTAACCATATTCAGCAGAAACCCGCGGGATGTACTTCAAAATTTTATTTAGTCGTTATTTTGGACATACAATTCTCCTTATTTTTTTCGAAAATTGTTTTATGAGTCTCCATAACGTATATTTTGTTCATAAAAGTCAGTGTAGTGGCTTTTAAGCAGAACCACTCTTTTGCTTTCCCTTCCTCTTTTCATTACTTCCAAAAAAATTCAGTTCGCAGGTTAAAATTTTGTGTAGGTTTTTGCTACCTTGAGATGAACACTTGACATGAATTTCAGCCTGATACGACCAATTTTGCATGCTTACCTGACTAGAGCCTTTAAACGATAATAAAAATTCAGTTTTTGATTTTATGAAGAAGTGAGTTCAGCTTGATACAACTGCGCATGCGCACATGGGCCTACTTACATGGTTATGTAGATAAATTTATTTGACTTTTTAAACTGAAATTCTATTTTTCGAGAAGTTGTGGGTTAGGTCCTTATGGATTGCTACCTTTTATTTTCTCAACTGGCAAGTTTCAAAATAAAAATTTGAAAGTCATGAAAAAAATTTAAAATAATGGGACGAAAAATAGCAGAATCAATGATTGCTCTTTTATAGACGTAAACTCCTGTTAAAAAAAAACAAGAAGCCAACCTCCAAATTTGGACCACCACGAACAAACACAAACAAAAAAATCCTATTGTAATCTGACAAATTTGAAAAAACAAAGAAAATTAAAATTAACTTTTGGACAAAAATAAAAAAGAGGAAAGAAAAAAGAGAAGACAGCCTGTTGCTTCTTAAGAAAATAGAAATTAGAATTTCTCAATTTAGGTTTACTTCGCTTTACAAAATTTCGTTTTATAATAGGTTTGTTTATTGCCTGCAGAGAATTTGAACAAAAATTTCGACCCAGGTATTTTCAGTTATAAGCGAGTTAACTAGAAATGGGAGTTACCAATGGATCCTACTCTTCGTTTCATCAGCCAAACGGAGTATGTATAGTGACCCCACCAATGTACACTATATCTTTAGTTTCGCCTCCGCCGCACTTCCAAACTTTTTCATTTTTTCACTTTTTCAACTATTACAACTTTAACTCTTAACTGTTTAGCATCGGTCTCTGAGCTCGTCTTTCGAGCCGATCTTCCGATTTCAATTTCTTACATCTTTCAAACTATTGCATTCTTAACTCCGTTTCGTATCATGTACTAGTGGTGAATTTGTGTGTCTGTGTAAATATAGAAAGGTCAAACAAATACCCGGAAACATTTATGATCAAAACACCCACCATTTCAATTGCAATAAACACAGCCTAAAACATCCCCTTCCTTCGCTTTTTCTTTCGTTCGTCTTTTTTATTTTTTATATCATCAAATTACAATAAAGTAACAT
>NC_046657.1:52467352-52477850 GCF_010883055.1 Belonocnema kinseyi
TAAATTTGCCTTACCAACGTTTCTGCACTCGTACCGTACTCTTACCAAGGCAAGAAAAATTTAATAGGTAGACATTGACAGCACCCACGAATAGGTGCTCCCTCTTTGATACCTGAGAATCGAATGAGAGTCAGCAGGCCAATCTGTTGTAAACACAATATAAATATCTTTCAGAAATAATTAGTAATAAGTTACATCAGAAATAAAGAAAGTAAAAGAAAAACAAAATTCATAAAACTGCCTCGTTAAATGTAATTAATCATCTTAGCATAACTTTTGTTCAACATATCCAAATCGGTTTTTAAATTAATAGATAACTTTTTTGTTTTTTAATATATAGGATTTCCATGAATTCCGTCTTTCTCTCATTACTTTCACTATTCAAAATTTAAACATCATCCCAGTCAAACTCATGATTAAAGTCAACAAATTCCCTTTTATGTCTGGCAAGAACACTCTTATAATTGCGTCCCAAACGAACATCACTTTTGCGTTCCTCTATCCTATTATTAAAATGTCTACCAGTCTGTCCCACGCAATTCATCTCACAGATCCTGCAAGTGATCTTATAGACAACACCACCCTTTACAAAATTATCTAAAGGATCCTTGCAAAAATTTATCACTCAATCTATTTTAAACGGTATAAGGAAAATAGTATGAATTCTAAAGGAGATTCCTGCCAATATACTAATTTCTTGTGTGAAATGGAAAATGGGACAAACCTAAAGCTCCGTCAACTAAGTTTTTGATTACTGCAGTTTTGTTTTGAAAATGATGAGCAGAAAGGAACTTTAATATTCTACCTGAATATGTACTTTTTCTATACCAATTGCTAATAATATCACCATCCTAACCCTTAATTACTTGTATGTCCAAAAAATTGATTCTATTATTCTGTTCTATTTCATGAATAAATTAAAGTTATGGATGAAAACTGTTAAAAGTATCAATGAACATTTGCAACTTTGCCAGAGGTACACATAATACGGTATCGGCGACAAACCGAAAATAAATTCTGATGTAATTGTGACATATGTTTATATTGTGTTTACAACAGATTCGCCTAGTGACCCTCATTCGATTCTCAGGTATCAAAGAGGGAGCATCTGTTCGTGGGTGTTGTCAATTTCTACCTATTAAACTTTTCTTGCCTTGATCAGGGTACTGTACGAGTACCGAAACGTTATTAATGCAATTTTATTTATATATATATATTTTTTGAATGTTATTTTATTGTAAGTTGATGATAATAAAAATAAAAAAGACGAAAGGAAGAAAAAGAGAAGGAGGGGGGTGTGTTTGGCTGCCTTCTCACTTCTCTTTTTTCATTTTTGTCCGAAAATTAATTTTAATTTTTTGTTGTTTTTTTATTTTCTTTCAAATTTTCCAGATTGCAATAGGATTTTTTTTTGTTTGATCTCTGTGTTCCAAATTAGACGTTAAACGGGATTTTTAATTTGGATTTTAATCTCAATTACATTTCTTAAATTTTGCTATTTTATAAACGAATAATGTTTTTTTGTACTCAAATTACTGCGTTCTTTATATACGACTATTTTTATTGTCGTAAGTCTGTAATTCAATATTAGATGGTGATCTTTTTCACTTGTTATGTTTGTTTTGTTTGGATTTTTAATATTTGTTTATACAATTTGTTTATAAAAATACAAACCATTCACTTATATATTTGTGTTTCTAGATACAGTACTGAAGGACCGTATCGAAACATTTAGCAGATGACCCATTAGTAATAATTGGTAATTTAGCCTTTTATTTATTGAATTATTATGCAAGAACACAGGAAAACGCCAATCCTAAAAAGTACGGCGATTTGGTGCTTTTTGGATTTTGCAACAAAAATGATAGAGCCTAGGATGCAAATTTAGTTGTGCACATATTATAGTTTCACATCTGATGTATACTTATTTGGATAAAAATTGGCGGATGAAAATAAATTAAAGTTCGAAGTTTCAAGGAATTGTGTACATCGACCTCAACTTTTGTCAGAAGCTAGAAAAATGAATTACTAATTTCAGATTTGACAAAAGTGATGTCTAGGACGCAAAACTTCCGTAAGCCATTTAAAGTTGAAAAATGTAAGTAGGTTGCTGAACAATAGATACAAAATTCCTTGAATATCGGAATATTACTTCTTATTTTCTCACATAATACAATACCCACAAGTCAAAATTATTTTGACTAGGGCTCACTTAACGTTGATTTCAGTTAGATTTCCAACTATTTTTTGTAGAGTATTTCGATCTTTTTATATTTTAGACGACTCTATCACATTTTCAAGTCCATGCTAATTTTCCGTATGTCATCGGATTAAGTGGCCCGATACTATCCATCGGTCGTTTTACTCTTAAATATCGAAATGACAACAACAATAGTCTAAAAATATGTTTGTTGCGTATACTGATCTCAGTTTTCTGTACTTATATATGACAATCGTTCATAAAAATTAAGATATTTAAAAAGCTCATCATTTAAGTTCTGTCAGTGTTAAGATTTATTGTTATCACCTTCAGTTGGGATAGGGTGATTGAGGATTACATTGCGCCTCTCCCTAATCCTCGAGTAAACTGCATACTTGTCTGCATCAAATCGAGAAAGAAAATGACGACCATGCTTGTCAGCATCAACTGTGAAAAGTTGGCCATCACATGTCACTATTTGACCCTTACGATATCTGCCGGCTTCCTCCGGCCTTATATCTGGTGGCTCACCTAATGATTCTGTAAAAAATATATTTTTTATTAGAGGACTAGAAAATAGGTAGGCGTGCTACGAGTGGATTTTTTTTGTTTCTTTTCGCAATTTTTTGATTAAAATATCAATTAAATATTCACATATAATGTTTCTGTTATATTATATAATATTATAGTACCTACTATCTAAAATGATTGTATACACAAGTTGTCGGATTGTTATTGTAGGCCAGCTTTCATGTTATTGTATAAATAGATTAACTCTAGATTAGGTATAAGTGGTATTATTATAAAATCTAGCTCATAACGTTTTTCATCTTGTATGATAATACTTTTGAATCGATATTAATAGAGTTTTAGTGGTTTCTTCTAAATGGCTAAAGTCTTGTCTAGATTTTCGCATATGGAGAACTGGATTTGTAACTGTTTTTAATAGCAGTGATTCTACCACTCGTGTATTTTTTCGTTGATTCTTGACATGTAGAGAATCTAGAAATTTGGGGCATCTGAATTGCGAACCCATATGGTCAGATTAGATGACTTTCTTTAACGGTTAAAAACTAAAATCTTTGACAGAGGTCATTTCAGTTGCATCCCCTAGAAGCATAGCGCCCATACTTTTAATAAGCGCGTAATTGTAAAAACCTTTTTTTATTAGGTTTGAAAATGTATTCGGCGACTTTAATTTAATGCCTTATAACTGTTGGTCTAACTGGAATTGTTTCCCACTTTAAGGTAGATTCAAAGAGCGAACCTCAAGCTTTAAAGCATAATATAGTAAGTGGCGGCCCTGCAGTCTTTAGCTAACAAATCATTAGTCATTAACATTGCGTCCGACAAGAAACATTTAAGACACTAAAACGGGTAGAAAGCGATTTTAGAAATTTTACAAAGATGGTCTTTCAATTGCAATGGAAAAAGCATGTACTTCCTCTATTGCTCCCTTCTCGGACAAATATTGTCTTTCCTAATGATTTTTTAGCTTAAGTTCGCAGGGCGCGACTTGTTATATTGTTTTTCAAAGTGCAAGCTGTACCCTTTAAAATTGCTTTAGGACGGAAAGAACGCAAGTTTCACTAAGAGTTACAAGACATCAGGCTTCTTCCTTTCAGGGCTCCACGCAACCGGAGCGTATTAAAGTTTGGTACGTGCCAGGAATCTGATATGTACTTAACATTAATTTATAAAAGTATGAAGCCAAGGCATTTAAAAATATCCTTGGCATCATGAATTATACATTTATTGACACACATTGTTCCAGAAATCCTGGATTCGTTTTTGAGGATTCCCAGGTATGCAGAGAAGCTTTTTGGTTCCAAAACGTCTGTTGTATTATAAAATTTATCCCAGTTGATCAAACTTATATTCCTTGCTAGAAGATCTTTGTTTTTTTAATAATTATATCTATTTCGAGATGACTCTAAGCATTCAAAGTTGTTATTGTGATGTTCTCCTTTTTTAATATCATGCTAATATGGGGAGCAAGACGTTAGTGCCCTCACGTACCATTGGATCAGTTTTTTCTATCCTGCAATATTCAAGATTCGTAAGCTTTAAGTAAACATTAGGTCTAAGCATTCTTTATTTTTATTTTTTACTTTATTAAATTGTTTTTTTTTTATAAGGTATTATTAAATGACATGAATAACGAGGATATTCTATCTAAATCCATACCATCCGCGGCTAAAATAAAAATTTCGAACATTAAGGTCCCTGGTTATTAAATGTTGGGTATCATACTTGATAAGTTCACACTGTATTTTCTCTAGAAGTAATGCAAATTCATTGAAGCTAACATCAGAAGCGAAGTATAAGTTTATGATAACAGTTGAAAATGTAGGTAGTTTAGTTTTCAAAGCCACTATGTCAATTAAATCAAAATTATCTTGAATTTCCTCAATATTCAATTCACAAGTGTTTCAGTTGTTTTTTACGCTGTTAATACTCCACCACCTATATAAGTTATGCAATCACTTCTATAGCAAGATAAAATCGATTGATCAAGTACTTTAGTTGATTGAATATTTTTTCTGAAGCAATGTCTCAGTAATTACAAAAATATAGAAAGTTACTTATTTTGAAAATGTTTTTGAGTTTTGTTTTCTATCCTAGTTTGTTATTTTTTATCGTTGGTTTCCGTCACATTGTCCTAACCCCGGGTTGTCCATGAAGCCATGTTCTCTCAAGATCCTTTATTCCTCTGTCTACTTGCGTGCGTAGATCTTGCACTGTATCCTTAAGTTATTATTGTTGTAATTTCATGTGGTCTGCTCGTATATGAACACTCATTACATTTTTTGGCAGCGTTATTCCTTTTTTTCAAGCTGTAAACATTTTATGGCAATCTGCGGAAGCTTCCTGTTAGTTACACGACTCTCTTAGGCCTAGGTTGTTGCTGACCCTGGGTAAAAGCTCCAATTCTATAAAAATTGTTAAGGCTGTCGAATTTTGGAGAAGAAGCCCAGCTATCGGTTATCTTATTTTTTCCAGCTTTATTTTCATTATTTTTAATTTATTTCTTTGCTGAGCTCTTTCCATATATTTTTAACTTCCTTACTCTCCTTGGTTTGAATTTTCGCTTTTACTTCCTGTCAAAATTTTTTGTCAAATGCCGACGTTGTGAGACCCGTTGAATCCGAAAAAACAGGTTTTTACTAATTTGTCTGTCTGCCTGTATGTCTGTACGGTTATTCATAGTATTTAAAAAGTCGAACAATTTATCATAATGACTTTTTTCACTAAATGAAAAAATACCAGAGTTCTGGTATTTACAAATTTCCAAAAAACACAAGAAAATTAATATTTTAAGGCAAATAACGCACGATATGAAAAACATCAAAAGAAAAATGTTGCTTTTTGAGTGCCCTACAATAATCTCATAACGAATTTTTGAATTTTCTTGAAAAATCCAAAATTCAAATTTTGACAGCATACAAAATAAAGAAAAATAAAAAAATTACATTGACATAACACATAACAGAACTATCTAAAAATTATTCATCACAAATAAATCATTTTTACATTCTCATCAGAGGTGTTATTTGTAAGCATTGTTCATGACTTAGAGCGTGTCCGTTACCATCTTGTACACATTTCGTCTAGAAGATTTTTTCATTGGTTCGCAAATATCTCATTGTACAAAGAACCACATCTAGCTCATGGCAAATTTCCTAACTATTACACGTAGAATCTCTGTAAATGTCGCATGCGAAAGTAAGAACTAGATGTTGCAAAATTGGTCAAAATTAAAAGCTTAACTTCAGAATTGATATACACTATTTCTGTGCGATACATTTACGAACAAACCTTTGCATTTTCGTTAAAAAAAAATAATATCTGATAAAAAAAAAACATGTAAGGTTCTTCCACCTTGCAACCTGAATAAAGAGGCTGTATTCAATATCTGCCTATACTTTTTGCTCGCTGAACGTTATTCGTCCTGTGGAAACCTTAAACCATTTAAAATTTTCAAATGTATATTGTTGCGGCTGATTAATTTGATATAACTTATAATTGCTATAGCTTGACTGATTTTAATTAAAAACTTCGGTAATGTTCCATGTGAGAACTCATGATTTCTCGGTTGTTGCAAATATAATCTCGTAGATTATTACTTATCGTAATTATCAAGAGTGAAAAGGATTGATTTACTATTTACGGTGAAGATGCTGTTTTTAGAATAAAGTGTATGTATATGTGATTGCATGATTGATAGTGTATCAATATTAGAATTCCTTTTTGCATTTAAATACATGTCAGTAATAGTTATTTCATTTGTGGTCACAATCCACATAATACATAATTTGCATTTATTTGCAATATTAGCTGTTGAACCTAACAATCATACAAGTTTTTCGCGGGCAAGTGAAAATCTTCACAATTTCTTTAATTAACCTTCAAATCATGCTCCATGTTTATTAAGAATTTTTAAGCACTTAAAAATGCGTCTCAAGAATCAGGTGCAGAAATTAAACAAATTTAAAATAAAGTGACTTCAGTAATTAATGTTTTGGATAATCAAGAATGCCCAGTAGAACATTGGGATCATATTTTCGTATGCGCTGTTGCTAAAAAAATATATTCAACCCGTGTAGAAATTTGCTGGGGCGAGGGTCGGGCCCCGATCGGGAAAAGTGTGGCCCCGATGGGATAATCTGTCTAGCGTCAGACCGTAAATGAAACGCCCTACCCGACAGGGCACAGATATAGGCACCAAAAATGGGGGCCCGACCTGGCCCAGTTGTGGTCCCTTTAATTTTTATTTTCGATACTTAGTAAAATTTAAAAAGTTTTTTAACTATATTTTTTTCAGAGTATGTGTTTTACAAAACTTTAATTTTTTAATATTCTACATTATTGAAATGATTGTATTCCTTTAATTTATCGCTCAGAGTTTGCATTTCGGAGATAGCTATTATTTTTTAAAAAAGAATATTCAAATTCATAGCTATTGCACACACATTCATAAATAAATTTTAATTATTATTATTTTTGAACCTTTTTAATATGATTTGGGAATGTATTTTTATTGATTAATGCACATGAAGCACGTGGAATGGGATTTCAAAAGTGAAGTTATGTTCGAGAAAATATTAAAACCATTTAATCTATAATGTTACTAATCCGGAATTTAATATATTTTGTAAAAAGTAATGTTTCAAGTAATGTGAATGCGTAGGAAGTTAACGTACAACTTAGAAATAGAAATGATTTTCGTGCAGTTTGATAACAACAAATAAAATCGGACGTCCCTAATCTCAAAAGCCAACAATTTCGCGATGTATGACATTCGGACTTGATCGTATAAATATCTGAAGAATATTTTTAAACTATTCCAAAAACAATGACAAATTATTAGATCTGTTAAAAATAAATATTGTTGCTAAAATTTCATAATTTTAATAATTTCTTCATACAATTTAAGTCGAAATGCTAAATAGTTTGCAGTGTTACTGTGGTTTCCATTATTTATTGTATATTTTCTCAAAAACTATCAGTCGTAGGGAATGAATTTATTCAACAGAAACTGTGTATTATTGAAAGATCTACAACTTTTATTTAAAACGTTTTTCTCAATTTTTAATTATTGACTGAAATAACCAAATTAACATGGAATTTACATAGTTTTTGGGGTTTTGACCTTAAAAATACATATGTATATGAAGTTTCAAATTAATCGGAGGTAGGTACTTTTCGGAAGTTTATCCTTGTCTTCATTGCGGATATAAGAAATCCCACTAAGAATTCTGTGCTTGAATTCTGTATCTCAAATAAATCCAACTACGTCTACAAATAATGTATAATCCAGCAATTTTGCATATTGCGCCACTGGTGGGTTATTAGGTAGTTGTCATGTTAGAGTAAGAAATTCCATAGGTCAAAGTAAATTTGTACGGGCTCTTATTGATAATTGTTTTGCCTAATACTCATCTGCTTTCTTTGTAATCGAATCACTTATCGATGCTCAGTTTAAAATGACAATTGACACACTTTTTTATCTAGAGGTCTCGGGTTATAAAGCTCGTCGCATGTCAATACTGATTGATAAATTTTGGCCTCATTTGCACGGACTGACATTGGCCAATCCTATTCCCTATTCACAGGAACGCTTAGAACTTATTTTTGGTGCTGATGTATATGGCCGACTTTTTTCGGAACGATTACGTAAAGGACCTAACGAATTAATTCTTGCTCATGAAACTGTTTTTGGATGGATTCTGATTGTTTCTAATACTGACTCAATGATTCCATTCACAAACACGCTTGCCGTTCATCATA
This sequence comes from Belonocnema kinseyi, assembly GCF_010883055.1. Taxonomy (NCBI): domain Eukaryota; kingdom Metazoa; phylum Arthropoda; class Insecta; order Hymenoptera; family Cynipidae; genus Belonocnema; species Belonocnema kinseyi. Next base: position 52,475,844 of record NC_046657.1, read on the forward strand.
CGTGACTTTTTATACTGGCTGTGAATTGGCTATTCGAGTCTCATATTGACAAGACCAATCGCACAGTAACAATATATGCTGGAATTAATTTCACTTTTTCGATCAGATTGAGTTAAAATTTTTTAAACTTATTTGTGCGAAAAATTAAGTTGATAATACAAGAAGGATTTGTGAACAAATAAATAATAACAGCTTGCACTGAAATTCTATCCAGAATATGTTACAAAAATAATAACATATTTGACAAAATATCTCATTGAAAATAAATTTATCGGTACTAGTATAGATTGTAATAAAACCATTTAAAAATATTTCTGCAAAAATGTTGAGTAAGATTAACAATGATAGCATATGTTTCGTCTCTTTAAACTGAAATTAAATTTTTGTAATATAGTCTGCATCTAAATGGGAGAAAAGTTTACTGTATGATTGATTTGATAGCTTATAATATTCCACTCACCAACAGAATCGAGCGATATCGTAAATTTCAGAAGCAGAGTTAAAACTAGAGTCTTCATTATTCTGAAGCGAAAAAGGTGATTGTAAAAGAAATTCTAGAGCCCCAACTCACACGTATTTTGATACGTGTCGTACTTGCTCAAATACCAGCTATTATCGCATTATAGTTAAATAATATTATCTATAGTAAGGTGGATATTTACTATCCTCGCAAATGATCACAGTACACCAGAATCCGTCGCGCAAATCCTAAATTAGCGACATTATAAAACAATTCATAACTGACTTTTGTGAACGTCACAACCTTTTTAAGAGGTATTATGACAAATTAAGTATATTATATTGATGCCATCTATAAGCGGTAAGCACTTGTCGACTGTGGTATCTTAGCGCAGATATCAACTATTATTTTAGAACAGATATGAACAATTATCTTAGCACAGATATGAACTATTATCCCCAGGAAGTAAATGACTGTTTACGGTTTTACCTGCATTTAGCTTGAAACAGAACCGTATTACAGAATGCATTAAAACAGTAACACTTATCCTCGCTGCCGTGTAAGTGTCTTTCACAGTCACAGGTAACATATATTTATACTGCACAGCTCTACGTAATGTCAAATGCTACAGCGCATCCATATGTATCTCCAAACTCTATTAAGCAACCATATGAGTCATATACGCCTATTGAACATTTACAAGTCTAATGTGCATCCAGTAGAAGTGCACAGCTCTGTGTACTGTAATTGGATTTCAATTATGGATAAGAGATTTAAATTTTCGGGCGCTTTCCGCATTGCTATAAGTTCACCTCTGAAAAACTTCAACGATGGGATTTTATGACAGCGATGGGTTGTAAAATTTCTTCAAAGATGGGTTGATTGTCAAATTTCGCATTTAGCATTCTTAAAAATCTCACTCTTCAGCACACTTGCGTGATGGAATTTTACTACAAAAACAACTTTGGGTTGCAACCAAATTTCAGCGCTGGAGACACACACATCGATCCAAGTAACATTTGGGTATCATGGTCTGTATTACAGGGTTCGAACTCCTCCTTCTTGCTTCTATCAACACTAGGTAAATAAGCATGTTGCCAATGGGTACTACTTATATAAATGTCATATTCCCATATTGCTAACAGCTTCAGAGGTTTTTGGCCAAAAAATAGAGATTTCTAGTAACAAAATGAAGTATAGACGTTTATTTATCGCTCAGTCAGCGCAGTGTACGTTGACGACATTGCGTGTGCGCCGCCAACCGCGGGAAGATTCGAAAAGGCGATACAGACGTATATGCATATTAGATATGTAATGTATATGTAGTTTAGTACTACATTCCGGCGCAATCTTAAGACCGTACTCTGTGAGACAAAAATAGGAGTTTGCACTCTATTCTTTACCAATTTCTCGCAAGGTATTGGCAGGTAGCAATATATACGAGTATTACATACGAGGGTGGATTGATAAGTTTCCGGCCTGACCAAGAAAAACAACGTTTTTAAGAATTTTTTTTTTTATTTCTCAACATAATCTCCTCCAAGGCT
>NC_046657.1:52477950-52487014 GCF_010883055.1 Belonocnema kinseyi
AGCTATCTAAGGATGGTACTATAGAACGCCACCTCAAGGTAGGCCTAGTGGCGCCATCTCTTGGTCAGGCCGGAAACTTATCAATCCACCCTCGTATATGGTAATCTAAGGCCGAAATTTCTGCAAGCCTCTAGGACCACCTTGCTCTCTTAGGGAAGCTGTGTATAGTTCGGGACTATTTTCTTATGCATGCCCAACGCTGCGAAAGTGCTGTGTTTCGAGAACCCCTCCCCCCCACCTGACTGACTTTGCCAACTATCTTTCCAGAAGTTTCAAGAACTCTGCGGAATCCCTGATCCTCACGAGTGCCATCTGATAGGTAGCACGATCGGTCGAATACAGCTTAAACTATATACCTGGTAAAACAGTAGCGCGATCTGTCGGCTTGAACTTGAATTATATACCTGATAAAACAGTGGCAGGGATCTACCTTATCGATCAAGTAGGTACTGATTGCCATTATGTCTAGCACTGCGCCATTCCGACAAGTACTTGTGCGGCAAACCTGCAGATCGAAAGTACAAGGTCACTCATGTATTTTACATGGACGATCTTAAGATCTATGCTAAAAACAGAGAGCAACTGCATCTAGCTCTTGGTATTGTCGAACGATATACTAAGGAAATTGGAACGGAATTTGGGTTAGACAAATGCGCCAAGGTTTATTTGAAGCGAGGAAAACTTAATGACACCCCTGAAGATCCTGAGCTCGTTGATAGAAGCGCCATACGACACCCTTGCGCTGGAGAGACTTATACATACCTGGGCGTGCCACAGAGCCGCATTCAAGAAGAAGTGGGCAGAGGAGCATTTCTGTACAAAGCAGCGGAGGAGGCTGCTGAAACACTCGGACTTGACTTCAGTATTAGGGGTGAGCAAAATGCACGATATCTTCCACAGAAATGCATTAAGAGTGCTTTATTACCATCTCTGCCACTCCTACGGCATTCACCTTAATATCGCTCCTCTAAATGCGCCTAGGGAAATTGAGTCAATTGTCGAGAATGCGAAGTGCCGCATATACTAAAACTTTATATTCTCGACAATTGTTTCTGTTGCTCACTCGAGGCCTGACATGGTTCTTCTTTCCTTCGAGAAGCGAACCATGTTCGTTTTTGCTTAAGCGCATGTGATAATTCGTCGTGTGTTAAATCAGGTTCAGTTCCGTCGGTTTTTGTGAAAAAAAAAATAAAATTTTTAAAAACTGCATTCGGTGCTGTACTTGAGTTTTTTTGAACAAATGTCATTCCTTAATAATTAAATATCAGTTAAATAGCATTCCTTAACAATTAAAACCCCCGGCTAACTTACATTATGCGTTATTTGAACGTTTTATAAACTGTCCTAAGTCAGACCAAATAATTGTCTAAAAACTTTTTCTGTTCAAATATCGTCTTTAAAATGTCTCTGGAACATTCTATGTTCATGGAACGTTATAAGGACTGACTTAGGACATTTTTAAGCAGTTCTAAAAATGTTCTTACAGCTGGTGCTCACTGGGTAACCTTTCGGCTCGATCGGGAAACGGCGGAAACAATCGAGGAGCATTCTCAAACGAAACTATATGAAAAATCAAGAATCATGATTTCACACTTTGCTATGCATTCTTGAAATGGAGCTTCATAATATTTTATTTAGAATACTACCTTTTCGTCTTCGTGTTCCAAATACTCGTATAATAATATTAAACTTCAGTACTGAAATACAAATAAATATAAGAAAACCTCGGGCTTCTCTATATTAGAATGATATTGTATCAAAGTCTAAATGGTCTGAAGGCTTTAAAATATTTTTTTTTTCGAAATTGAAATAAAAACACGATCATAAAATTAAAATTTAGGAAAAGAATTTTTTAATTGTAGACTTAACGGCCTAAAATATAATAATTTGTACTCTACGGCTTTCGATAATTTCAGATATTTAACTTTTTGTTTTAAATGTTTAGAATTGGAATTAATACAACGTTTCTGGTAAATGAAATGAGATACGCCGAAACAAACAACATTTTTTAACTCAACTCGAAAATTGTATATTCGTATATAATTTATAGTTTTAAATAAGTATAATGAGAAAATTCATCAACCAAAAACGACTAAAAGCGACGGCCAACAACTGTAAATAACTCTGCCCGCCCAGTGCTCCAGCGTGCACAAAGGTTAAATAACATCATTAGAACTGCTCAAAAACGTCAGAAGTCAGTCGAAATAACGTTCCATAAACATGCAATGTTTCAGAGACGTTTAAAAGATGTATTTATAACATGTAATTTTTTTTAGAACAATATCTGTTCTGATTTAGGACAGATTTTAAAACGTTCATATGTCGTCTTTTGACTTGCACGTCCAACAAAGGTTTTTAGGGCATTCCAATTACGTTCTTAAATGTGCCCACTGGGATGTAACAAATACAAAAGGACCATTATATCACCGTCGCATTACTCTTAAGAGAACATTTTTTTAAAAGACCAATTTTTTATAACTTATTCGCAGGCATATAAACATTATTTTAAATACGCAAAATCTGTTCAGACTTTCAAATATATTAAATAATAATGCATAGACTAGTATACGCGTTCTAAAAGAAGTTTGGAATAAGTGTTGAAAATCTTTGACAAAAAAATGTATCTGTAAAATAAAACCAATATTTAGAAATATATGGATAGAAATAGAAAATTCAATAATGAAAAATAATTTAAAACCTTATATGTTGTAGTGTAATCGACTCCGGAAATAAATATAAAAATTTAAAATAAATTTAAAGTTTGCTAGTAATAGGAAATAATAAGTAGGATCCATAAACGACTAAATAGTTAAAAATTAGTCTGATACGGAATTGGAAAATTAGACTTTGGTCCAATTTTATTTTTATTATTGACAAAATTACGGATTTTAAATCAGCCTACAAATTTTTTAACAATGCAACGATACCCAGTGGGCACAATTATTTACTATTAAAGTAATTAATGTAGCAAATGAAAAAATTAATAATATTTAAGACCTTAATTAAAAAAAGATTTAAATCACACCCAGTGGGCACAACATTTTAGAACGTATTTGTAACGTTCCAAAAAGGTTTATTGGACGTACATGTCAAAAGACGTTATTTGAACGTTTTATAAACTTTCCTTGTCCTAAGTCAGATCAAATAATTGTCTAAAAACATTTTCTGTTGGAATTTCGTCTCTAAAATGTCTATGGAACATTCTATGTTAATGAAACGTTGTATGGACTGAATTAGGACATTTTTAAGCGGTTCTAAAGATTTTCTTTAACGCTTGTGTCCACTGAGTATACTTAATCAGAAGAATTAATAAAAGATATATCACTTATATCCAATATAAATCTAATAAAAAGTAAATTATGTAAGACTACAACTGAAGTAGCAAAGTAGAGAGTCTTTTTACCTTTAAAATCTAAACAATTTAAAGTTTTGAAGGAAATATTTGTAAAAAGTAATGGTAATTTTAATTAAAATGTTTGAGGGAATAATTTGGAAAAAGTCAATGACAAGGCTGATAAATGAAAAAATGGATATAATATTATTTAATATAATGCATATAGATTTATTCAAATTGAACCGAACAGCATATATAAATTTATACAGTTCAATAATTTATTTGTTGCTTAATATTGAAAGCTTTCTTCTGGCTGCAGTCAACCGCTTATAATTTTATAAAAAATCTACCCGCTAAGCGGGCACATCCTCATCATGCGCGGAACGCTTCGCAAAGAAGTTTGAGCGCGCTTATGGCGCGCGACTGTTGGGTCTCGCGCATCGCGCTCGATGTTGTATTATCTCGCACTTCGCGCTCGATTATGTATTTACCTCGCACATTTTCGCACATTCTTACGCAAACATTTTAAAATTAAGATTCAAAACATCCACCACTGTAATTTTATGATTGGAATGGAAGCTTCTAATGTGTCCCCTAAGGGTTTACATTTTTCTTACACCTTCTCTATTCCTTTACACACCCTCCACACACTTACTTGGTGGTGGAAGGGGGACCTACAGTTTAAGGTGGGTTCCGAACCACCAAGAGCAACAGCCTTAAGTACTTAGAGAAAACCTTTTTCTCTAGAGGTACCGGTCCCACGACTCTCCGGAGATGAACAACTCCCTTGCTAGGCTAGTGTTCACCGCATGGGCCACCGACACTCTTCCAGAGTGCGAGGCGGGAATCGAACCCGCAAGCCGAAGGAGTGGGTCCAAAGCCTACGCTTTAGTCCCCACGACCATCGTCCCACTCCTAATTTTATGATTGTGAATTCTCTTTCGTTAAAAAAGCTTAGCTTGAGAGTTTGAGCGCACCTACGGCACGTGACTGAAGGCAATCGCACTCCGCGCTTAGTCTTTGCATTTCTTCCGCATTCGGGCACAGACCTTTTAAAATCAAAGGTGAACGGACCAATAACTGTAATCTTGTGATTTTGAATTCTCTTTTGTTAAAGCTCTTTTGGCTTTAACAAACACATTCTCATCACGTATCTCGTGCTTCGCACTCGATATTGTCCAACCTGTCAACTTTTCTACATTATATACAACACTTTTATATCAATTGTAATACATTTTTTATGTAAATCTGCCATGGATAACTTATTAAAAAGTTGCAAAATAAAAAGCAAATTGTATTTATCATGATCATGTTTGTATTTCTTTCTGATTTTACTTTAAATTGCTTTATAAGCTGCTCTGAAACATGTATTATTTCAACAAATGCATATCATTCCAATTCATAATATGCATAAAAATTGAATTCTATTAATTCTTATTTCCTTGTTTTTATAATTTTTTTATTTTTAATGTTTTTTTTTTAAGATTAGATAAAAACTACTACGCATCTGCATAGGGTCTCATACGGGAACCTATATAGGGTCCTATATAGGAGTCAATGTCCTCTTTCGTCTTTTCTGTGCTTTTTCCAAAAAGTTAATTTTTTCATTTTTAATATTATGTTTTATGTTCTTATGTTCATGTCTTGTGTCGTGTTTTCAAAAAAAATTTAATATTTTTATTTAGAATTTTATTTTTTACAACTAAAGCAAAAATTACGTGTCCTAACAAAAATTATAGCTCTTTTTTGAATGAACAAGTTTCGTCTCATTTTTTTTCGTAGCTTATATCGAAAAGTGATTCATTATAAATTTGTAGTTCTTTCCAGGGCGTGAAATTTAAGCTTTTTCATTTTTTTCGTATCTTCCATAGTTTGGCCAAAAAATTGAATTTTTGAATTTTTCATTATTTTGGTACGATCAAATTTGGAATGTTCATCTTTATTATGAAAAAGTCAGAAGGATAAATTGTTTAAATTTGGATGTACTATTAACAACCGTGCAGAGAATTTTTATATCTTGACAAAAGCTGGTTTAAACAATTTTTTGTACGATCAAATTTCGAATTTTCAACTTTCGACTTCAATTTTCGACTTTTTTTCGTATCATGCGTTGTTTGGCTTAAATTGATCATTTTAGTTTGTTTTTCTGGATTTTGAAAATACTCTAACTCTGATAATTTTCTTTTTATAGAAATAAGTCATGGGGATGAATTGTTTGAGTTTCTGAGTACTATGAACAACTGTACATAGAATTTTTTAATCTTGAAAAAATGTGGTTTCAAACATTTTTGGTACGATAAAATTTGGAATTTTCAACTTTTTGATCCAATTAAAAAAGTTATCATAAGCCTGTAGAGCTTTCAAAAGTGAAAGTTTTTCTTCTCCTGACTTTTTTCCATATCATGCGTTTGGCTTAAAATGTTCATTTTATTTTATTTTTTTGGATTTTGAAAATGCTCTAACTCTGATAATGTTATTTTTATAAAAAACAGGAAGAAGGATAAATTGTTTAAGTTTTGAAGTACTATGAACAACCGTGTATAGAATTTTTCCATCTTGAAAAAATGGGGTTTCAAACATTTTTTGTACGATCAAATTTTGAATTTTCAACTTTTTAAGCCAATTGGAAAAGTTTTTATCATAATCTTGTAGAGCTTTTAAAAATCAACATTTTTCTTCTTCAGACTTTTTTCCGTATGATGCGTTGTTTGGCTTAAATTCTTCATTTCAGTTTGTTTTTCTGGATTTTGAAAATGCTACAACTCTAGTAATTTTTATTTTTAAAAAAAAGTAATGAGGATAAATTGTTAAATTTTTTTATATCTATAAATAACTGTACAGAGAATTTTCGATTTTTTGAAAAAGTGGGGGGTCAAATTTTACACTAATCTAATACCTTCTCTGATGAGAATGTAAAAATTTCAATATCAAACAATTATTTTGATTGAAAGAACCAATTTTTTTTATTTTACATTCTTTTTAATTGAAAACTTTATTTCTTAATATTTGGACTTATTAATAATCTTTTGAAGTTATGACAGAAAATGGAATTTGTAATATGATCAATTAATAATGAATCAATAATTTCAAAACATAAAAAGCAATAAGCAATTATTTTAATTAAAGTATTGTGATAACTTTTATTCATATTAAAAAAACTTTTAATAACTATTGAATACCGTCGCAAAACTTAAAAAAAATTCTATAATTATAACTGATTATAATGAAGATCTTTAAAGCAGAAACAAACTTTTAGTATGGAAATTCTAGTCAACATTGATTTATATATCCATAAAGTAAATAATGAAATAATATAATCTACTTAAAATCTATTAAAATGTTATTCTTACATTACTTAATATTGTTCAAAAGTATACATTAAACATAATTATGTGATTAGTTTAGAATATAAAAATCATTGAATCATATTAAATTGTACTTAATATTTTTACGAAAATTGTAATTAATAATAAGCTTTTAAACTAATTACAAAAAATTTTTAATATATGTAGACTTACTTTTGGAAATTGTATTCAGAGACTCATTTGGCACAATTATAAACATTTGGAAAATGATATAACTAAAATATAGGTATTTTCAATATATATAAACTTTAATAATACAAAATATAACAAATATTCAATAACACAGCCGTCAAGTGGATTGTCGATTTATGTACTTACTTAAAAAATATTAATCTTTATCTTTATCTGGTCATAAAACTAAATGCATTAAACTATAATAAAATTATAAAATAGATTATATAAGTTTTCTATTGTATTTAGTTGAGTCGGCTTATTACATTTGTAACAAATTCAAGTTAAAATGTAGCTATTTAAACTTATTATTCGCTGATCTGCATACTTATACTGTTATCGATTGCAGACAAAACGATCGACAGATAAGAAAGATATTGCTTGTACCATAACTAATCCAACATGGCGCAAACCATGCCTGGCCGCTTTAGGCCGCTCGAGTTCGCCCCTGCTGATGGCTTGAAAATCAGTTTTTGGACATTCAACTTTTAAACATATCACATTGCAGGAAATTTGATGTTGCATCTGTTTTCTCGGGAAAAAGTTGTATCTTTTACCGATTCTGTAAAAAGGAAAAAAAACTTAATTTTTCACAGAAGCAAATTTACTAAATATTTTCACTTGAACTCGCTCCGAAAGACAAAGTTCTTAATATATCCAGATGAAATTTGAAAATTCGCTTTTTTTTTGTTGGAAATGATTTTTTTAAAGTGAAAGTTCAGTTCAGTTCAAAAGATTCGAAATATTTGATGAAATTGCAAAAGGTTTCAAACAATTTTTAAAAATTAATTTATGTAATTTGAAGGGACTTCAAAATTTTTTAAATATTTTAGGATACAGAATTTCCGAAAAATTCTGGAGGCATTGAACGATTTTACAGGACATATGAGGTTTTAAAATATTTAAAAAGATGTAGTGTTATTTTATAAGGCTTTTGCGAATCTCAATGATTATAAGGATTTTTTAATTTCTCAAGGTTTTTCAATGATTTCGGGAAATATCATAATATTTAATGAAATTTTCTGAAATTTTATAATAATTTAGTGCTTTTGAAAGAATTTATTTAAAAAAATTACATTACTTAAGGGCATGTGATACTTAGAAAATTGTCGATTTTACCAGTCTTAGGTTCTCCCGGCTTTTTTTCTAGAATACTAAATGTTTTGTCTTAATAATTTGGGAAATGATAGCGAACATGCTAACGGACGTCCCCACACACTTTTTTTGTAGGTTAATTCAAAAAAGTTTTAATTTCGCAAAATGTGATTGATTTGCATAGCGCTTAGGAAATATAATCGATTTTTTCAGTGTTAGATTCCCCCGGTTTTTTCCCAGGATAAGAAATATTTTGCCTTCAAAATCTGGAAAATCATAGCGAACATGCTAACGGACGTCCCCACACACTTTTTTGGTGTTTTTTTATCAAAAAGTTTTTGATATTGCTAACAACGTGCGTGTATATTTCGAGGTTATGTGTGTTACAATTTACCCGAGCGTTACTTCCAAACTACACAATATTTTTGGCCGAAAACTTTGGACTTACAAATAAGCACAATAAATTTTTTCATTTTTGTCCCTCAAAATAGAGTCAGGGGACGTCCATTATGATATTTTATAGCATCTCCGAATTCAGATTTTTAAATTTTTTATTTTTGTGGAAAAAACGCCGGGGAAACTGTGAGTATCACATGTCCTTAATACGATTTCAAAGATTCAAAGAAACTGAACATTATTTTTTCTTATTCACCCTGAATTCTTAATCATTTACACTTCATTTTTCAAATTCTTCGACATCATGTTTCATTTTTTTTTAATTCAGTTAAATTCTTCTAAACTAACCTAATTCCATGGATTTTATGACTTTATAAACATCTTATTTATTTTATCGTAAGAATCTATTCATTAAATGTTTAAGTATTTAATGATATTTCAAAATATTTAAAATATTTTAGATAACTTGAAAATATTATAAATAATTTGACAATTACTTCAACAATTTAATGAGATTTCAAAAGATTTTCAATAAATTTAATGTATATTTATGTGGTTCTCAAAGCTTTCAAGGAACTTTAATATATTTTCTAGAACTTTTGTAAAGTACAGTCTGTCAAGTTAAAGCGTGGGTGGCTTTACTCGCAGTCGGTAAGGTGTATCGACATGATTTTGGTGTCAAAATATTAAGAAGAGCTCCCTC
>NC_046657.1:52487114-52504144 GCF_010883055.1 Belonocnema kinseyi
AAAGAGGGAGCTCTTCTTAATATTTTGACACCAAAATCATGTCGATACACCTTACCGACTGCGAGTAAAGCCACCCACGCTTTAACTTGACAAACTGTATAATCATATTTAATATAATTTCATGGTATTTCATAATACATTTTAAATAATTTATAACCAAGCATTGAGAAATTTTGTAGCTTTTGAAAGATCTGCATTTCATCAAATTCTTTAAATTCTCCCTTTAAATTGTCTAAACTTATTTTAAACAAACTCATTTCAATCAATTTCTTTTAATGTTTTCATTGCTTTTAAACATGCATTGTCAATAGAGACTGTGAGGCATATAATATAAAAACAATGAAGGCGTTGCGAAAATGTAATAAAAAATGTAAATATTTTCATACCATTCTGAAACATGAATTATAGCTGCCATTCATCTCCACATCTTGGACGACATTTATGGCGCAGATCCAATAGCAGAGTAGAGAAAATAATAGAATAACAATTAATAGTTCTTATAAAAACAGTATGAAAAGGGTGTTCAGTTAAATTACTAGATTTTTGGGGTTTTCCAATCAATTAATTTATTGTAATTTTTTCTAGTTGTTGTACTGACCCGATTTGCGACTGCTCTTGTGTGGAATGCTAACGTACGAAATTGAGACGTGTCTCGATAGCATAGACTCATCCACTGAAGCAGTTTCTTTTTCTCTTGCTTGATAAATTGCCCATGCATTACGGCTTCTTCTCCCTCCTTTCGCAAGTCTCTATATCCGGCTTGTTTCAAATCCTGGTCTACTTCTTGAAAGAAGAGAAGTCTGGAAAAGAAGAATATCTATACGAAATACAGATTTCATTAAATGAAGAGAAAATAAGCATTCACCATAATTTTCCGGAAGAAAATACTCAACTAAATTAATTAAAGAATTGATGATAAACTTACTCGATAGTACTCGTAGGAGTAACACGTGCTGAGTTCCAATCTGCGAGCACGATTAGTGATCAAAAAATGGTCTGTGGGAGGGCCATTTTTTCCCCACTTCACGTCGTTTATATGCTGCGCGAGGAGTCTAGTCCTGGAGCTTGGCTCCAAGTCGTGCAGCTTCAACATAAGCAGTTCTAAGTTCTATACCTCTACCGCAAAGTTGTCGTCATCTGCAGCATTGTCAAGGGCATTCTGTACACATTCCCTACGAATCCGGTGAGGAACAGTCGACTCCATCCTGGGAAATGTTTGTAGTCGCTCTCGTGACAAACGTTGAACGCGAGCCAACATCGGTGGTAGGTCTTGGTAGGGAAGCACATTGCACGTCTCGTGCCCTGCCTCAGTTGCAATTGGACTCTCACTCCACGCAGCGTCCCAGAATTTCTGTACCCAGGGCCACTGATTAAAAAAATATGTTTTATCGCTATTCTGGATCAGATTTAACTTTTCCATTTTTTAAGATTAATTTTTTTTTTTAGTTTGAAATTCTCCCTTTTAGTAAAAAACAATCATTTTCTTTGTTTGTATTTTCACGTTTCTTGGGTAAAAATGCATTAGTTCCGTGGAAAATTCAATTTTTTTAGAGAAAATTCGTCTTTTGGCTTGAAAATTTACGAATTTTTACATTTTAATTAAAATAGAAAATTAATGAATATGAAAAATTAAATTTGTATCTGAAATACTGTTTTATTCCGTTCATAAAAGATTCGGTGTTAAAAATACTACGTGAATAAAATTCTGGTACCTGAATTTCAATAATGAAGCAAAATTATAATAGTAAAAGCAGTAAATAATTTGTGGAAAATGAACATTGCGTTCATTTAGGGGGAGGGGGGTCTAATATTTTGTTATGGTTTCTTATAGGGGGAGGGCGGGTCTTAGATATGGCCTATAATACGTTTCGAAAATTGAACAATTTTACCGCAAAACCCCGAGAAATGATCGCTCGCTTTTTATTAGTTAAAAAGAGAGTTTCCCGCATTAAAAATTGAGCGGGCACTGGATATTGCTACTGGCACAGTACTAGCCCAATAGGGAGCTAACCACTGCGCTAAACCGTCAAGTTGAAATTCTGGGAAAAAGCCATCCTCATTAACTACAGTTCAGAAAAGTTGAAGTACCAAATTTTAAGCTCTTTTTTTTCTAATTATTTATTATTATACAAATGTAAAATACACGAACTGTTCTCAGGAATATCAATACAATAATTATGAAATAAATCATTGAAATCGACTACAATTTTTCTTGACCTAATATTTCGGGGTTTCCTGCTGTATACTACTTTAAAACTTTTTACAATGGCAGGGAATGTAATTTTTAATGAACATTTAAAATTTTTAATGACGGAACTCAAACATTTTATCGTGAATTTTAACAATTTCTTAGTTTTTTGAAATTTTAGAACGCATGAACCATATTTTCGAACGCATTTTTTTATCTCTATTTTTTAGGATATAAAATATTTACTCTTCCGACTTAGCAATGTTAATCGTAGACCCTTGAGGGCAACTGAGCTGGGCTCTAAGTGGGGGCCTCTTTGGAAGATCCATATTGTCAGAGTTCGAATTTCCAAAAACTGTCATCGAATTTTTGTCAGAATTTTACTGTTTGTAAGTCTGAATTCATAAACCTTCGAATTTGTGGTTTAAAAAAAATATTCACCCTTTGGAATCAGAAATTTTAATCGTTTATCCGTGAGGGCAACCTATATGGGCCCTCGTAGAATTGACATGCGTGGATTTTTCCAAACGGGTTGTCATACTATTTACATATTGTGACGTTCCTTGAGTCAGATCCTGAAATTTTTCAAATATGGGAGAAACATCATGAGAGAAAGAATTTTTTTCCCATTAAAAGAATATCCTGTTGCAATTTGTTTGCTGTGTGGATTTTTCTCGCTGACTTGAGTTTGATAATGGAACGGGAATTTTTAATGAATTCTTATTCGGATTTAGAAGAAAGGTACTTAAAAAAATTCCTTTTCCAAGTCAAAATATAATAAATAATAAATAATAATAATAAATATAATTATATATACCCTATAATTCCTTTAATTTAACTAATTTAATTTAAACTATATTTTTACTTTGCTGAAAATTCGTCTTTTTTGTATAAATGTAATCTTTTTGGCATAGCATTCAAATATGCTAGTTGAAGATTTATGATTTTAGTTAAAACTTCATCATGTTGGTTTAAATTTACTTTCCTCACTGAAAATTTAAATGTTTTATTTTTAGTTGAAAATTGATCATTTCTAGTTCAAAGTTAAACAACGTGTATGTAAATTAGTGGTTTTCAATTTAAAATTTGGCTATTTTGTTAGAAATTCACGTATTACTAGCTAGTACATACCTTCTCTTCCTCTTTCTTTGTTTGATTATTTGTTTCAATTTTGAACAGTTCTTTAAAGGTAGCGAAACAAATCTTTTTTCTAAGGGCTTCTGCCCTCTCTAAGTTTTCTGTCTTCTTTTTTTCATTCCAGCGTCTATCCTGCAGGGCAATTGCTCTTAAAGTCTCGTTGTTTTTAGACGAACCAGGTTGGCCAGGTTGGTTTTTTCTGTGGACATAAAAGGTTGTATCGTTTATTTTATTCATTTTAATTGATTGGCCTAAGAATAATATGACCAGTAAGTGGGAACCTGCCAAATCTTCATCTGTAAATAAATATTCCGAAAGGAATTTTGAAAATAATATTAACATGGATTCGATGTCCGATTTGCCATTTAGTGCCACAATTTTGCAACGCAAAGCAGAATCAAAATTAAAAATAAGCTCCCCAGATTTCGACAGCATTAATTGCCTAAGCGACAGGTTGTCGAATCGTTTTCGCATGACGGGTAATTTTAAAATTAATAATCGCCCACACCATTTAGATCTATTCCACCACAATTTGATTGTTGAACTGTGGGGATTGTCAAACAGTAGAGATTGTAAGTGGTACTCTTGGGCTGTAGGTTATCGCGGCGGTAGTACGATCTACGTTTATGCAGGTATTGATAGCGCTCACGCCGTTCCTAAAGGCTTACTGCGTAAATTTATGAATGACGTGATTTTAAAATATTTAAAGAAGGCTCACGAAAGCGATGCTGCCCCTCGATCCTACGTTAATAATTGCCAAGTCAGGGACATGTATGAAAGCGGTTTAAAGTTATATGTTGAAGCGCACATGTGGGAGGTATTTGCTCGTTTAGTGGATGTTGAAAAAGAACTTTACAAGGATAGAGTCGCCGGTTTGACACACGTCTGTTTCAGCATCCATGAAAACGGTAAGCGGTACGATTTGGAAATCCTACACGAAACCTTCACACGGGATTTCGTTCCTGATGCCACATTTAATTCGATTATCATAGATGTGGCTTTGGAAATTCGTCCCGATTCGAATCTGGCCAAGCATGCGTACCAGTTATGTTGAAATAATCGCGAGCTTGGGAAACGAGGGCTGCGCATCAAGAAGTACACATTGAGCCAGCTTAAAGGAGCTAGCCATATGGCAGTTGAAATTTCTCCACTTCTGGGCGTTTCCAAACATCTAGGTGCGAGAAATTTTTCTGACTTTGAAGCCAATGTGTGCAAGGCCAAGTCTTACAACTTGGCACATAAATCTTTTGTGAAAGAAAAAGGCTCTGCGTGGGCTTTTAGAATGTGTTCCGAGTTTGGACATTACCAATCGAAGGAAGCTTCTGTGTCCCCCCAGGAAAATATGAATAGATCTCTGCATGACAGTCTTTCCGAACTAGCACGGTCAGAGCGAAATTACGCTTTACTGATGAAGGCACATGGAGAAGACCTTATGAAGCATTCTGGCAATAGGATAGAGGTCAGCCATTTTTTCCAGACTGTTCAGGCCCTGATCTTTGGTCCTGTTAATTCTGATTTTACTGTCTCTATGCTGGTACTCTTTGGAGGTGTAGATGACACGTACGAATATTTCCTGAAACAGCATTTCATCAATCCACTCGAACACGTCATTTCTGCCATTGAGGATCCTCACAAGAAACCATTACCTTCAAAAGAATCAGTTGCGCTGCTATTTTACAATCAGATGGTGGTTCGAAATTACGTTCGATGGCAGCCTTCGCCTAAGTGTTCGGTAATGCCACTGATGAATACCTCTACACATGGCGTCACAACTTTTCGACAGATGTACAAACATCTAACCATAGGGGCACTTTTGAAAGAAGATTATCGATTTTTGTGTCAGAAAGAACAACCTTTTTACGTAGCAGCGATTGAAGTCCTGGATTTCTCCATGGTATGGCCACCAAGAACCAGTACAGTGACTATACCACTACAGTTACCGGATATTCTCAGAGCCCAGGCTGGGCCAATCAAAACTCTAGCAGTACTTCGCCATACTGGTAACACTGCAAATACCATACCAAGGTATTAACGCACCACCTAACTCTACCCTGATCCGACTACGTCACATTGGTTCAAAATGCACGAACACTGTGAAATATTTACAACTGACGATCGGAAACTTGGCAAGTGTGGTCTCATCGGTCTTCGGATGGAAAATCATTTGGACATCGACATCGAGATTCGACCATGCAACGAGCGACCACCGGAAAAATACAAAATATAAAATCTGTAACCCTGTTTATGCCGTAAGCATAGGGAACTTGTAAATATGCGCGTGTGCGCCCTCTGTGGTCGAAATTAGTAAATAGGCTATTAGTATTTGTATATTAGAGCGACGGATCCACGTGGATTATGGTTGTATGATAATGAAACCTAGTAATTACATTTTGAACTCAGTTTTCTGTTTCAGGCCGCCACCCTCCAGGTGGCGTGCTGCCGAGTAAGGCTCCGGGAAGTTCGGATCGAGGTTAGGCTATCGGCATGCTAGCGGTAATTAACGTGTTTACAACTTGCCATTTATTCACTTGGGTCATAGATTTTTGGGCTTGGACCTGTAAATATAGTTATTTGATTTTAACGCCATATGTTGATTTGGCTTGAAATAAGTCAAAGATCCCTCAGTAAGCGTTAAAGTACCTAATTTAGTCTTTGTTCCATTATTAATCGTTTTTAATAAACCTTATCTAGTGATATACATGTAAAATTCATATTAATTATTTTGTAATTTTAAATTTTCCCGCCTATTGCTAAAACTCAGGAACTTTGACATATTTCAAGAATCACTCTACTTCCGGGCCGTTTTGTTTTGGAAACTGGAGAAACTCACTTACTACTAATAGTTATTGTGGATTGTACTGTTATTTAACAATTTATTTATAAAATCATTGTAGAATTGACTCTTGGATCGTAAGGATGAGTAGTTTCGAGTTTCTCCAGTAGAGCGTTGC
Source organism: Belonocnema kinseyi (assembly GCF_010883055.1). NCBI lineage: Eukaryota > Metazoa > Arthropoda > Insecta > Hymenoptera > Cynipidae > Belonocnema > Belonocnema kinseyi. The sequence continues at coordinate 52,493,391 of NC_046657.1, forward strand.
AGCTTAAGGTTCTGTGAACGCGCCCTGACGCGAGGAACCCGTTGAGTTGACGGTCTAGGCGCGATGCACAGGACCTGTCACTTTTTCACTTACGTTCTTGGCTGCTAACTGGCGACACGTGCCACGACTATCTAATTTTTTTTTTGTTTTGATAAGGAACTTACCATCGACTTCAGAAGATCTTTTCTTGTTTTTTGGATACATACTGTTGGAACATTGTTGCCACGTGAAAGTTCTCTTAAAGTGGAATTAAGGATGTCCCAGGTAAATTCCTTACTATTTCGGCAAGTGACGCAATGGAGAATTCGGCTTCTATGTGGACTTCGCTCCAATCGACCCATTGCTTCGCTTAACCGCTTTTAAATGCACGCGATTTATTTCGTGTCCGTTTTTTTGTAGATTCACTAAGTTGTCCGAGTCGAGCCAGTCCGTAGAAATTCCGCAGTAGAACCTTACTTGTCCTCAACTCCGGTTTAATTTCGAGTGGCCACATGTGCGGATTTTTGAGCCATTGTCCACGTGGCATCGTTCACTTTTTTTCTCCTAACTTCCGTTTAAAGTTTCCCTAATCATATTGGATTATAAATAAAAGACCAGGATGGTTAATATTGCCAGATTATGGTTTTCTCTGTTCAAGAAATTAGCTGTTGCGATTCTTAAGACCCCACTCCCTCCCTGAGATTTTCCTGACCCTATCCTGAGATTTTCCTGGATCCCTGTTCTCATCCTATCTTCCTATTTACCATTTCAGGCTCCTCTTAATGTTTTTTTTTTTTTTAATTTTTGCCGGGCTTAGAGTTTTTTTTGGTTGTTGGCATTTTAGGCGATTTTAAAGGCCTGGCGGGCTCCCAAAACTTCATCAAAAAAGTATATGTACATGTGTATGCATATACAGATACCTATATATTACATTATACGATCTGTCATTCCAAAAGGTTTCAGTAAACCACCTTTCCACAGGATATAATACCAATCGGATTTGGATTTCCATCCCCCGGATTTTTTTTAAACAAAAAGACTTGATTGGCCAATCAGGTTCGACCAGTCCCTACAGAGGGGCGCTCTCGTCAATCACAGGGGTCGTAGAGAGTATAAACAAGAACGAAATAACCTAATACATCAGTTTCAGGTCAGCTCTGAAGAAGAGAACTGCAATTTTCGCGATACGTCGGCAAAATTCGTAGTTTTTTACACTAGTGAAACCCGAAATATCTCTTTTCATCAAATCGTGTATTCTTATTTTTATTTTGTAGAATTTTTGTCATCAGACAAGAATGATCTTTTTCAGTGAATAACACTATTAAATATATTGCATATTTCATAAGTTGTTTTAAATGTAAGAAATAAGAATAAAAATAAATATTATAATTTAACTTTCAAATGTGAGGGTTACATTTTTTCGCATGAATAATTCTTTATTTTATTTTTTGCAGAATCCCTATTCATGTACAAGTATTTTTCTTTTTTATAGTTAAATCTAAATAATTTTGTCGTGATTGCGACCATCTAGTGTGCCCTTTTAAATAAATCATGACTATACCGTAAGTAGGGAAAGCATATAATTTAATATTTTTTGAGGTTGAGAAATCGCGTGAATTTAATATATCTTGAGGTTGAGGAATCGCGTAAATCCCTCAGCTCAAGAAAAAGCTGGAGGCACAGCCGCCGCCTGAGTTTGGGTTGTCGGAGAGAAAGATTAGGAGGAAAGGGTTATGTTAGTACCGTTAAGATCCAAACTCTATTCCCCCTCCACCACTTCCCTTTCTCCTTCTTCTTTTGAATTTTATTTTGCTTGATATATTTTGGTTCACATAAGTGTATAGAGAAATACAAGTTTCGCCCCTGCAGAGCTCCGTCTGCAAGGGTAAGACTAATTACTCAGGGAGGTCGTCCGGTGTCCATGAGAGGCCGGTAGGAGACCTCCACAACCCTTAGGTGCCAAAATGCCACGGCCACAATCACTCTACACCCATGGCTAGGGGAGGGGTCGAATTGAGCAAAACATTAATGAATACACGTTTGCAGGTCATCATACTAATGGAGGGCTTTTTTTGGTCGCCATGCAGACCTCAAGTAATTCCTGTGCGGATTCCAAAAACTGCATAACGTTCCGGAAGGGACTTCGACCCAGAGGCCCAGAAGGCATACCAGGATCATGAATACCAGGAGAGCCGGTTTATAGGGATCATTTCCAAATCACCCAGGAGGGCCCGTTTATACAAGTCCTTAAATAAATATCCACAAGCGCCTAGGACGAAGTTCGTTTAAAGTTTAACATGTAAAATGTTTCCCATTTTTATTTCTTCGATCATAGACAGAAAATTGTAAGTCAATTTAGAATTTTGAATTCTGCATTTGATATTTTTTGCCTATCTAGGTTTTAATTTAATTTTTCAAACGCTATAAATTTTACGAATTTGATCTATAATGAAATCTGGCTTATGAGAATGAACTAGACTTTAACGTCTTGAAGAATAACCCAAGACAAATTATTTTTACAACGGCGATTGAAAATATATAAAGCCCGGCGAGGGGTAGGGTTCCAAAATGAGAAAACTTGGGAATAGAAAAAATAAAATTTATGTAACATAATCCTTTTAATAAGCTCCCGCATTAGCCTTCACCTTCATAACCTTGTGCTTCAGTGCATCCTGACAGAAAAAACCCACATGTGGAAAAAACCCGCAGGAGGAGACATGTCCTTTAGAAACTAGTGTAGCTCCCAGTCCTCTGTAAGAAAAAATATGAAAATTTCTCATTTGAACCCATAACAGTAACGTGATCAATTGGGATGAAAACTAATTCCTAGAGCCCTCAAGTAATGCTTATTGAAAAATGATATACACTTTAGGCGAACATATATAATAGCATTGTTTTTTATTTCATTATAGTTTTCACAGTACCATCTAAATCTGGAGGGCGCAGTCGGTCCGGTAGCCACATATTATCCCAATATGTTGCAATACGTTCACGAAAAACTAGTCCCGAGGATGAACTTGCTGGTCTGTCACAGAATAATTCATCACCCAACATAGGTTGTAGTGGCTTAGGATGTACTGATTGTGTAACAAAAATATAGTCAACGATTAAGTTCAAGAATTAAAAAAATCGTTATCTTAGAACCTCTAGACACTATGCTACACGTGATATAGTTATTTGTGAGAAAAATGTGTCAAAAACTGTATACTCAGGAAAAAGTTAGTATTTATAGACAGAGTTCTCTAATAATTAAACAAATAATATCTTTATTATTTTTCAAATTACCATGGTTTACTGTATTGGCTTTCACTAACATCATCTCGCCTTTAACCTCCATAACTACTCCAATCCTTTTCGCTTGTCTTCTTTCCACCAAACGCACAAGATAATAATTAGTCTTATAATGGATTGGCGGTATATAATATTCATCTGTTAAAAAATATAGTTATGAGTTATTGTAACGATAATAACTTCCTTTACTCAGAACTACTCAATTGTATTAAATTGAAAGTCTACTAATAATAAGTGCCCAATAAATAAAATTTTTTTATTTTTGCTAAACCCCAGAAATTGTACGCACGGAGAATTTTTGTACTTTCAATTAATTTTTAACACAAAGTCTTAAATTTAAGCAATATTGTGAATTAAGAACTTCGCAATGGGACCCTCTTTGGAGATTCTTTAAGAATTTTACAATTTTTAGTGTTCGAGCGGCTAAATTGAAACTGCATAATTAAGCATTTTCAAAATTTTCAATAGAAAAATGCCTAAATTAATAATTTTGAAACATTTTCTACTTTTAAAGAATGTTTCGAATTGCCCAATTTTGTATCTGCCCTGTGGATAATTATGAATTGCAAAAAGAACGTATTTTAAATATTTCAATTTTAAACGCTTAAAATGTTACATTCTTTCATTTCCAAAAGAAATCTCAAGAACACTTTTTTTTTAATTTGTCCAGTCACTTGTAGTGACACTTGGCATCACGATAAATTATTCAATATATGTGCATTGCTTCAACATCCTGCAACGAACTCTGACATTAACCCAATCGAACACGTTTGGTAAACACTCCTATTTACACACAGATATACACGCACACAAAAAGGAGCGCAAATGCGACCATGCAACCTCCACGTGGTACGCTAATACCGGTAGTAGTGAAAATCTAAATTTTTCAAGTTTTAGAAGCTTTGAAAAATCAATTTCAAATTTCGAAAACAAAATCTAAAAAACCATTTCTGTGGTTAGTTTCAGCGGTATTTGCGAAAAAATAGGGTTATTCAAATATAAAAGGCGCACTTAACATTAGCCATTTCATAAAGGTTACAAATTTAGCCATTGAAGTTCTGAATTACCATAAATTTATTATAGTTTTCAGAACTGCTTTTTGTTTTGTTTTTTCCCATTTTTTATGTTTGTTCTGTGCAGATTTTTAATACGAGAGTGGGGTGAAAAGCTTCCGGCCTGACCTAGAGATGGGACCAGCAGGTTTAATTTTTAGTCTGTATTCTGTAGTATTATATCTCACTAGATTGTATATCAATTTTTAAGTCGATTGCTCTATTAGTATACATTTCAGAGCAAACTGATCATTACACCTCGATTGTTTGTGCAAAAATGGAAAAATCAGAGAAGCGTGCAGTCATTGAATACTTCTTTTTAAAAACCTAACACCGCATCAAATTAAAGAAGAAATAGAATTCACGCTAAAAGACTCTTCTTCATTATATTCGACGGTTAAACATTGGGTTTCTGGATTTGAGAAAGGTCGCACAGGCACTTCTGACGAACCACGTTTAGGACGTCTCGTTGAGCTCGCAACTCGCGAAATGATCGAAAAATCCATAAAATGGTAAAATAGGACTTTAAATTGAAGGAAAGTAAGATAGCTGAGGCTACTAGAATGTCAGTTGAGCGTATACGCAATATTTTACTTGAACATTTGGGCATGGAGAAGCACTGTGCTTGGTGTTTAAATCCAAATTTGGCGCTGTACAAGCAAAACTCCAGCGATATTTTGCATCGATTTATAACTGTGGATAAAACTTGGATTTACCACTAAACTCCAGAAAGTAAACAGCAATCGAAACAATGGGTTGGACAAGGTTAACCAACCCCAACAGAGACAGAAACAGTTTTATCGGCCAATAAGTTTATGGCGACTGTATTTAGGATGCGAAAGGAATTCTCTTCATTGACTACTCAAAAAATGGTAAAACCATCACAGCTCCATACTTTGCAGAGTTATTGCAACGTTTGAAGGATAAAGTGAAAAGTAAAAGGCATCACTTGGAGAAAACAAATCTTATTTCACCACAACAAAGCACTTCCTCATGGGTCGGTCGTTGTGATGGCTAAAATCAACGAATCAAAGCTGAAATTGTTCCCACATTAATTATATTCGTCAGATTTGGCCCCCTGCGACTATTATCTGTTCCATAACCTTAAAAATGGTTCGGAGGTAAAAAAATACAGAGCAACGAGGAAATCATCGATGCTGTTAATGTGTATTTTAAGGGACTTTACAAATCGGTCTATAAAAATGGCATTACTGCATTAGAGCATCGTTATGAGTAATTTTCTGTCTTGAGGGAGATTATGTTAAAAAATGAAGTAGAAAAAAAAACTGAAAAATTTGTTTTTTCTTATCAGGCCGGAAACTTTTTACCCCACCCTCTTATCTGTATATACAATTTGTTTATATGATTGCAAATTATTCACTTTTAGATTTGTCATTCTAGATACAGTACTAAAGGACAGTATCGAAACATTAACCAGATGACATATTAGTAAAAAATTGGTAATTTAGCCTTGTCTTTATTGAATCATTATGCAAGAACACAGAAAAACCCTGATCCTCAAAAGTACTGTGATTTGGTGCTTCTTGGTGTTTGCAACAATAATGACTCATCGTATGATGTAAATTCAGTTGCGTTCATATTATAGTTTTATTCTCGATGTATACTTATTTGGAGAAAAAAATTAACTCCAGTGGATAGAGAATGAGCTGCAACAAGCATTGTAAAGTATTAGTGGGTTTCTGAACAGAATGTACAACATTTCTTGAAAATCGAAATATTGCTTCTAACTTTCTCACGTCATAATCAAATATCATCAAGTCCAAATTATGTTGACTAGGGCTCATTTAATGTAGAATTCAAGTAGCTTCCCAGCTGCTTTTTAAATATTTTTATCGTCCTATATTTTGGATGGTTCTATCACATTTTCAAGTAAAACCAAATTTTCTATATGTCATCGGATTAAGTGGTCTGATACTACTCGATTGATAGTTTAAGTCTCGAATATCGAATCACCACGATTATCGTCTAAAAATATATTTTTTGCGTATACTCATCTCAGTTTTCTGTATTCAGGTAAGACAATTGTTTATAAAAATTGAGTCATTTAAAGAATTTATCATTTAAGTTCTGTCAGTGTTAAGATTTATTCTTAGCACCTTCAGGTGGGATAGGGTGATTGGGGATTATATTGCGCCTCTCCCTAATCCTTGTGTAAACTGCATACTCGTCTCCATCAAATCGATAAAGAAAATGATGACCATGCTTATCAGCATCCACTATGAAAAGTTGGCCATCACATGTGACTATTTGACCCTTACGATATATACCGGCCTCTCCCGGCCTTATATCTGGTGGTTCACCTAATGACTCTGTAAGAAATAATTTTTTTACAGGATTAGAAAATAATCAGGCGCGCTACAAGTGGAATTTTTTGTGTTGCTTTTCACATTTTTTTGAGTGAAAATAAATTTAATATTCACACAAAATGTTTGTATTATATTACATCAAATAATGTTATAGTAACAAGTATCTAAAATGATGTGCAATGAGAACTACTTGTTATTTTATTTCATTTGGTCAATCCAACAGTATACGCTAGTTGTAGGATTGTTCTTGTGCGTCAGCTTCCATGTTATTATATAAATAAATTAACTTTAGATTATGTATAAGTGGTATTATTATAAAATCTGGCTCTAACCTTTTTTCGTATTCTGTGATAATATTTTTTAATTAATTTTAATAAATTGCTAGAGTCTCGCCTAGATTTTTCCATACACTGAGAAACTTTGTACTGGAAAAATGACTAAATTAGGTTACAATCGAGGGACCAAGACGATAATTCGTATATTTTAATATAATAATTGTAAGCTATGCTACTTTTTATATGAAACTTTCCTACTGATAATACGAAGTCTTAGTATTTTTTATAGTAAAATCCTAGATAGGATAAATTAGTAGAGAAATAATTAAATTATATAAAAAGAGTAAAAGTAATAAGTACCTAAAATAATATAAAAGACTAGATTTGCAAGAGGAATTGCTATTGTCTGTAGGAATATGAATTATACTACGAAACTTTCTATTTTCTGTATTATGGACTAAGATAAATTCGGAAGATCGATCTCGAATATTAGTACGTGACTTAGTGAGCGAGTCTAGCATTGGACCGAGCGCAGCCGAGCGTAAACGATGTCAGCCGACCAACGCTCTACTGAAATTCCTTAAATTTATCAATCACTCAATTTGATTTGATGGAAAGATCCTTATTACAATAAATTAGGATAATTCGAAAAGTTAAAATTGAAAAACAAATTTTCCACAAAGAGCAATTATGTTAAGATATAGTGCTTAGAATTTGCAAAATTACATCACTGTGAACAATTAATAAATAATTTTATGGATCTTAATTCTGGATCTTAATTCCGTGTTCGATTCCCACCAGCTTTACTTTAATTATCTTTTTCCGTTTCAGCTTTTGATACGAGTATAATATTCCTGCACGTATATAATAATGTATAAACTAAATAAATAATGACAGGTCATAAGTAACTTTCAGCGAGGAATTCAATCATGACCTTAGATTTGATCATGGACCTCGCCTTAAAGGTCATTCAAAGGTTATTTTAAGGTTCATATCATTTTTTTAATAGAAAAATATCATGTGAAACTAGCGGTTAAAACAATAAAATAAAAGAGGAGTTTTTGATACTAATGCGCGAAGAAATTTCACTTTATGGGGATGGTTCCACACAAGTAAAAAGAGAGCGAAAAGGTCTACATAAGGTTAAAATGCCTTCTTGCACATACATCGAAGATCATTTTTTGATACGACGTGCGTGACGATTAATTTTCGCGTGACGTTTTACTTCGCGCACGGGTCATCGTACACAAATATATGACATGCTTTGTCATAACATATATTTTTTTCAAAATTTTCGGCACTTTAGTTTTATCAAAAAAATCGTGAAATATGTCAAAAATGGAAATTTTCTTTGAAAACAAAATTGTAACGCATGTATAATTAATTGTTTCTTGTGATAGTGTATAATTTTTTATAGCCGCTAATCATGGTTCTAATGCCAAAATTGCATTATTCATGATGGCGAATTCAAAAACGGTGAAAACATTAGACCAAATTCGCGCGATTTCTATGTGACCGAAAAATTTTCCCCTGAAAGGGTTAATACAGTGATATTCCAAAAACCTCCGAAACTACACCTATCCAATTTAAAGAATCTAGTCTCACCTGTCTTCAACCAAAATTTCTAAAAAAATTTATTAAAAAATAACTACCACGCACAACTCTGAAGGTCTTTAGTTCATTTATTTGCAGTTACAGTAATATTCCGCAACCCCTAGCGGTTGTAGAGCATTACTGCAAGGATGGATATGTCTACTAGAGATTTGCAAAAGATATATATTGTGATGATTTTTAAATTAAAATAGTTTTTAACGGTTTATCTTATGGATTTAAAACTCGGTTCGCTAAATGTGATAGAGATCATGCCTAGGGGTCGTGAAATGTTACAATTGAGATAGATATATTAACTAGGGCCTTCAAAAGTTGTTTAAGGTGATTCCATTTACTTTTACACATGTGACGTGGAACATTAAGATGGAAATAGATTTATTAACAAGATTGTTTGAACATTGCTTGGGTTAGTTATTTTTAATTTGAGATTGTTTTGAAGGTTTTAGATGACGGATGTTGAGAATTGGTTTATTAAGTATGATAACTGATAGGGGTAGTTTTTAAGTGTTGTTTACTGTTACTGTGTAGATCAGGATATGAAAAACATTTTTGGGAAAGTCTTTGGGGGTAATTATTTTTAATTCAAATCTTTATGGATTTTTTAGTTGAAGCCAGCTAAGCAGGGTTCGGTTAAATGCGTAAAAGGTACTTTGTTATTTGATTTATTTATTATTACTGTGGGGAAGTAGGTGTAGCTTGGAGTTTTTCGAGGGTGCATAGTATGTTTGTTTTTCGTTTGGCGATATTTCGGCTGTGTTTTATGAAAACCCGAAAACAATTGACTTTTGAATTATATTTCTTTAGTTTTGTTTAACATACATAATTTTAGTTAAGGGTAGCTGCTAATGTCATGGGATGTTTTTGGACATTATAATTTATTATTTATCGTGAGCTGAAAACTAGCTTAGATCTACGGTATATTTTTGCTCGTACTTATTCCATATCTTTTTCTTTGGGATTCTTTTTAAGGTTTAGGGTTGATTTTTGGAAATAATTTGTGATTGATTTTGGGAGCCCAAAAATAGCATAATATTCGGGAAAGCATATGCTGTCAAAAATTTCTGTTGCAAACTTCCACTACATGTATTGGAAGTTTATTTCCTAAACCTAAGATCACTTATCTTTGGCTTAGATACAAGATTATAACAACGTTACTGCAAAACAATCACAACAAGAGCGGCACGTCGGAATGCCTCCAGAAATACCTACACTGAAAAAAAATGTTCTTGAACTAAGTTAATGTTACTTGATTCAATTCAATTACAGGTACGAATGAGGACCATAGAATATGAGTGTATTACAAATAAATAACTACTTGCTACCGTATGCTTGGAACAAGCGTACATGTTCTTAATTTGAGAAAATGTATTCCTAGATGGAATATCCATTTTATTATTCTAAAACTTTATTATCTTGCTTCATACAGAGATGTATTCAAACTCAGAACATAGTTTATTTCCATGAAATAATTTTTGATACACTTTCAGAATATATTTTCTTAATCTAAGAATACGTGGTACCGGCGCAATAGACTAGTGCCTCAACTAAACACTATTTTTCGACGGAAAAAAATTCTTTTCGAAATTATTGTTATACAACCTATATTTTTTAAATTATTAAAACACATAATTCGCGCACACTGTTACTTTCAAATATAATCGTATGCCGAGACGCTTTGAAAAATCGCACTCGCCGAGAACTGAATCCTACCAACACTACCCAAACTAGTGTGTCCTAACCGCGTGCTCTAACTTCTTCTCTAACGAAAAAATAATGTTATGCTATGTGAACATTTTCATAAACCAGACAGTTTGCAATTTAAAGAATTCTTTAATCATACGATTTTTACTAAGATTTGAATATGGAATACCTTTCCTTTTATTTGAAAATTTTTTAATTGTTCTTTTATAAAATGAAATGCATTTTTAAGAAACTTTTTAAAAATTTTATTGAATTCTTTTTCCTAAAATATTTTGCTTTAAACACGTTAAAATTTTTTTTAAATTAACAATAAAATGTATTAATTGTATTTTTTAACATTTTTTAAAGCTTGTAACTTCGTTTTATGCTGCCATATATTAATTTTTTATTTTTTACATGATAAAAAAGAATTATGTAAGCATGTGGGTGATTGCCAAAATGTTAACCATTTTCAGTCCAAGACATTTTCTATGAATAATGAATTCTTTGACTGAAAAACTTAATTTCATTCAGATTTT
>NC_046657.1:52504244-52509561 GCF_010883055.1 Belonocnema kinseyi
ATATCCGCGTTAAATATTCTATAATTAAGGACACGTTGAAATTTTCTATGATCATTGAATTAATTGACTGAAAAACTTAATTTTGTAAATTTTATTTCTTAATCCTAAAACTTATTTAGTGTAAATGAGAATTAATCATGATCATTTTATATTATCAAAACTAATTTTTTTTACTTATAATTTTCATAAATTTTTCCATTTTTGTCATTTTCAAACTGATATTATCACACATCAAAATTTATGAAATTTAAATTAGACCAAAATCCAAATTAAAAATTTCATTTAACGTCCAATAATCAAATTGATGAAAAATCCTGTTATAAAAAACAAGGATCCAACGACCAAATTTGGACCACAACAAACAAACGAAAACCAAAAAAACCCTATTGCAATCTGAAAAAAAACCCCCAAAAAAATTGAATTTCAAAATAATTTTTAGCGTCGAAGAGAACCAACTTCATACCATATCAACTTGTCGATTATTATATTTAATGAGATACTTCTGAAGTAAGAAGTAAATTAATTGACACCAATCTATTAATATTCATAATAAGTGTGCGATTTCTATTGTATCAAGTCTACAGTTCTTAGCTTGGAGTAACATATGTTAGACATACATCAATATTTATGCTGGCAATAAATTGTCCATTCTGGACGCACCTTCACTCCTATAGTACTCGTATAGATTAAATTGAAACCTTTAAAAAATATTTGGCAAAACTGTTAAGAAAGATGAACAATGATAGCATATGTTTCGTCTGTCTTAAAGTGAAATGCACATTGTTTAAATAATCTGCATCTGGATGCAAGATGTTTTTTTGCATGATTGATTTGCTAATATATAATATTTTACTCACGAACATAATCGGGCCATTTCGTAAATATGCTAAGCAAAGTCAAAATTAAAATCTTCATTTTTCTGATGTGACAGAGGCGCTTTGGAAAGAAATTCCAGAACCACAACTGAGACGATTTTGCACATGTGTCGTACTTGCTTATATACTAGCCATTATCACATTATTAATAAAACTTATTATTTACATTTAGGTGGGTATTTATCATTCTTGGCTATGTCTACAGAAGACCAGAATCGTCATTCACTCATGAACAGCTATTATGAGAAATTCAGTATAGGCCTATTATGATGTTTCCAAATTTAATTTCCTATAGTTTTCTCACAATTCTTAAAAAATAAATCTGAAAACACGTTATTTAGCAGAATGATCTTTAAATATTGTAATAAGTAAAGCAAAAACTGGAGATACTACAAACGGATGATTATATCATTTTCTTCACATAGGTTTTGATATTATTTAAGAGACTCCAGAGAATTTTAAGGGATTTAAAATTTTTCTAGGACTTTTCAAGCTATTGCAAGAATTTCAATATATTCGAAGCACTTGATTGAATCTTCACGATTTTAACAGATTGTGAGGTATTTCGAAGATTCTTAGGAAGAACATTTTTCAGAGTTGAGGGAATCAAATTGAATAACCTAAAATATAAGACTATACATTCCCTTGAGTTGAAGAAGCTTTAAAATTCTATGATATCTCGAAAGCTGCTTTCAATATTAGAATATTCAGAATTGGATTGTACAGTGAAACAATTTGTGATTGCCATGTGAATTTAAAAATTCTGATATAACAATACATTTTATATTCGTGACTTTCAAGTAGCCAACGGGGCTGAATTATTGTGACTTAAAAAAAATTACAATTTAAAATTTTGGAACTTTTATACTTCGGAAAGTAATAAAGTAATATTTTTCAGAATGCCGAAAAAAATGTCGCTGATAGGGCCGCAGAGGAGATTAATCGCCCATTCGATTCCAGCGATATTACACTTGGCCTAGTATCACTAAAACACCTTTGGTGCTCAAAAGTCGCGTACAGAAAGCAAAAGCTTCGCTTCCACAGATAGGACATACTGAAAAGCCCTTTCAAGGTAAATTTTATGACACTATACGTAGAGAATAGCTATAGATGAGTCTGTCCAACATGTTTCGCAAATCTGCTGGATTGAGATGGGAGATTGAGGGATGTCTTTTTGCATGTTAAAGCGTCGTTATAGACACCTTAGTTTACCGTGAGCGTATAATGAACGTACCTGCATTTAGTATCGACTGAGGAGCCTGCAAACAAGAGCCAGAAATACTTGGACATGTTTTCAGTAGAAGCTCAATGCATGCACGCTTCAGGTACATAGAGACACCATGTGGCTCTAAAAGCTTTCTATTATCATCTTCGGCACTTCTATCCCTTCGATATGATGCTTCTCTTGCCTTACGCACAATGGAACTGGAGTCCGTTGTGGAGAATGATCAGTGTAAGATCGACTAGAATTGCTTGTTGACACCACTTAACGTATCTGTGCTACAAAGCCTGATATTTTCCTCCAGGATCGAAAGACTAAAATAATTAACGCGATTGAATTTGTAGCACCAGCCGATGGTAATATCACGGCAAAGGACGATGAAAGAAGGGCAAAATATTAGGTTCTTCTTTTCGAGCTGAGCCAGAATCAGTCTCACTCCATCGCGAGCATGGTGCAAAAGGTTGTTCTTCTGGGAGCACTTCATCTGCCCGTCAACACTGTTCCTCCTAACATCGCAGAAAGTTTGGTAGGTGTAAAGCAGTATCCGGAGGTGAAACTTTCCCCTCCAACTGTGCCTTCTGCCGCCTAAGTTTATCCGCACCTAGAGACTGCAAACTAAGGAAGAGTATTGTACAAAGTGTCTTGCGTGAATTTTCGGTTGTAGCTTACCTTTTAGAATACAAGGAGCAATAGTAGACAAAGTACACGTTCCGGTCGTATCGGGATTAGTTTCTTTATGAAATCATAACCGTAGCTTTTGGAACCTACAACTTCTCACACAATAATAAGATTTTCTTATAAATGATGCATTTTTCAGCGTAGCTGTCAAGTTGGTCGAATACGCAGTAGGTGCTTTCTTCTACCTCACCTTTTTTTGGAGTGGTTGTTTCACCCTGTCCTAAATTATTATCCCAAATTTGTACCAGATTAAGAAAAACGTTTTGTCTAAAATTTAAAATAAAATTTTTAAAAACATATCTAATTTAAAAAAAATCTATTTGCTTATAAATATTCGATTTGTATTATTTAATAGATGTGTAAAATGGATTATATTATACTTTATTTGAAATATGAGGAAAAAGCCCACATTTTATCTTCTGTATGAATTTTTATATCTTTGTTTAATATTGCAGTATAAGCATTTATGAACATACTTTTTTTTCTATAAAAGAGCTTAAAGTCTTCAGGGATGCCAGTAAGTTTTCTTTGCTTCAAAGAAACCTTGGCGCATTTGTCTAACCAAAATTCCATTCTTATTTCCTTAGCGTATCGTTCGACAATCTCTAGAGAAATATGTAGTTGCTCTTCATTTTCAGCATAGATCTTAAGAATATCCATGTGAAATACATAATGATTTAAGCTTTCCAAGAGACGGGTGATAAGTCTACGGGAGGTCGAATCGAAAGCTTTCCGGTAATCAATTCAGGCCATCAATAGGTCATGCTGGTAGGATGCTGCATCTTTGCACACACATCTGTCGATGAGCAGGTTCTCCCGACATCCTTTTAGGACTTGCTTTATACCGCGTTGTTCATACATTTCCTGCCAAACTAGTACGATTACCCTAACAATCCTATAATTTGTGATAGCTGTGAATATCTTATACAGCGTATTCAGACAAGTGATTGGCCTGTAATTCTTCGGGTCAACTAAGTTGCCCATTTTCGGCAGGAGTACTGTACGCCATTTCACCAACCACTCCCGAATAGGATCTTTCGACTTTAAATAAGAGGTAAAAATATGGGCCAAACGCTGATCGGTTGAAGGAAACTTCTTCCACGAGAAGGTTTTGATACAAACTGGTCCCGGAGCGGAATAGTTCTTCATCCCTCTCAATACTTTTTTTACCTACTGGGTATTCATGGATGGGCATCCTTCCTCAGGTGTTATGAGGGCATCACACAACTTCTTGAAGCTATTCATGTTCTCTAAGTCTTATTTATTTATATTTGTCAATCACAAGGTGAAAAAATATAAATCTAAATTGTATTTGAAACTAAATGTTATGATTATAACGTTTTAGAAAATCGAGTTTTCCATTTAAAATAAAAGAAGAAAGTGCTTTTGGAATCAGTGCCGAATTGAACCCTGACAAGTGTCAGTGTAAAATATTATTCAGTTCCAAAATTTGTGTCGCCTTTGAAGTGCGCGGTTTTTCGAACTCTTTAGAAATCTTTAGTTTGAAAATCAATAAAAAAATATTTGGCTGAAGAATACTATTAAGCTTGCAGATAGTAAAGGAAAAGCTTTTTTGTGCTTGACGGACAGGTTTGATCAAATTTAAACGGTGATAAAACTTCAGTTTTCGATTTAGAAAAAAAGTCAGTTCAGCTTAATACAACTGCAGATGCACAGATAGGCGTATCTGTAAATGCAAATTTACTCTGTCATAGAATGCTGGCGGAAAAACCAGAAAATTAGATTGCCTGGTTTTTTAGCCTTTTAATTCTGCACCACTTATTTGAGAAAAAATGGTTGAATCTTTTCTGGTAAAAATTGTTGCAATTCTAATAGAGTTTTACAATGGGAAGTGAAACAGAATACATCAATAATTGTTCTTTTATGAACGAATAGTACTTTCCGTACTCAAATTGCGGCGTTTATTATACACTCATACGTTCATTTTTTCTGTAATTAGTCTGTACTAGAATATTGGATTGTATTCTAGATACACTACTATCAAATGTCATAGAAACATCAACCAGATGATCTATTAGAAAATTAGTAATTTGGTCTTGAAGTAATTGAATAATTACGTGAATACAGAGAAAAACACAATCTGAAAAGATGCTAACCAGCATCAACAGCATCGACTCTGGAAATTCGACCATTACCTGTCACTATTTGACACTAAAGCTACTAAAGTTGTTCAAGATTGTAACCTGAATTAGGAGTTGCTCCCAGTGGGACTCTGCGGTGCTTACAGAACCATTTTTACATTCTCATCAGAGAAGGTATTAGAATTGTATAACACTTTGTGTTTCAGATAGCCCCACAAAAATAAATCTGGTGAAGGAAGTCTGGCAATCCAGCATGCCAATTTATCGAAATGCCTCTACCAATCCAGTGACCATTGAAATCACGATTAAGAACTTCTCGTGCTACCGCTGAACAATGTGCCGGAAAACGATCATTTTGAAACCACATGTTCTGCTGTATTTCTAAACTCAAGTCCACTATAGGACACCTGTTTGCATCCGTCTTAAGGGTGCGCAATCTG
>NC_046657.1:52509661-52530591 GCF_010883055.1 Belonocnema kinseyi
TCTCAATTATTGTTTAAAAAAAATAACTTTAAGGAAAAATTAAATGGAGAAACATAACGAAATATTGCCCAAAAACATCCGGAGTCGCAGTTTGTAGTCTCTTTGTGTTCCACAAAGGTACCTCCTCTCTCATCATCGCCAACGTATAGGGCGATCCTGTGAGTTCCCGGTTTGGATTGTTCATCAAAATTAGCTACTATTGCAGATGGTCTCGTCCAAAGTTTAGGAATCTGATCTTCCGGAAATATGAGCGACCTATCAGCGTATGCAGCCTTATCCTTACATGCAGGGCTCTACAAGGATGGATGAACCCCTTTCCCTGGCTTCTCGTGGGAACAGCAATGGCAACACCAAACATAGTTGTAGTAAGTGCGGTTCTAAACCACAGAACGCACAGGGCTCCCGACAATGGGCCGGCCGACAATGCCGACCACTCTAAAGCTGGAGAAGGTCCTGGTTGATAGAGTCTATCGCAAACATAGCAATTAACTCAAACTCTGAATGCCGATTTTTAAACCATAAGAGAAACAAGCTCTCATGGTCTTGGCAGGCAGAGGAATGTATTAATAAAATGAAAGAAAAATTCAGAAACAACAAAATAAAACAAATAAACACAAGAAACTAAACACAAGAAGGGAATAAGAAATACAACACAATTAATACAGAAGGGAACAGATAGAAATTTTTTTTCTAAGCTTACCAATAAAATTAATATTCGCTCTCGAGACCTTTCACAAAAGAAATGACAAGCATACCATCGTCAGTGGAAATAATAAGTGAATGCTGTCTACTTTCAGTTCGCCGCTCATTCTGAAGTCGTTCGCTTTTTGCTTTAAAAAGTGACAGTCCTTCATCATGCAGCATTCACTTATTATTTCTATCGACGACGGTATGTTTGTCTGTCATTTTTTTTTGTGAAAGGCCTTTGAAAAAGTGATTTCTTTGTCAAGTTTAAATCTTCTGCGCTTAGCGTTTGCCCGTTCTGAGAAGCGCGCTATACGAGGTGTGTTCAAAAAGTAAGGTGACTTCAATTTTCGCGGGCTACGTACATTCAAGTTTTAAATCTTTGTTTTGTTGTGTTGGTACACTCGTCACGATCATATGTTCACAGTTTTGACTATATAGCTCGTGTTTTTTTTCAGCCAGAGGCGACTTTCTTCTTTCGAAAAAATGGAGCAAAAGTTTCCAATAAATTTTGTGTGAAAAATGGAATCCAGTGCTCTAAAACTCTTCAAATGTTGACAGTTGCATACGGTGAGTCTACTCTGAGTAAGAAAAATGTTTATAAGTGGTACAAGCTGTTCCAAGAAGGCCGAGAGGATGTCGAAGACGAACCTCGCCCTGGACGTCCCAGCACGTCAATAACAGATGAAAACGTTCAAGCAGTGGAAGAAATTGTGTTGAAAGATCGCCGAATTACCATCAGAGAAGTTGCTGAAGACGATGGAATATCGGTTGGCTCCTGCCATGCTATCTTTTCGGACGTTTTGGGAATGAGACGTGTGTCAGCGAAATTTGTTCCAAAACTGCTTAATTTTGATCAAACGATCCATCGCATTACCATCGCGCCGGAGATGTTGAATAAAGTCAATAATGATATTCACCGGATTTGGCACCCAGTGACTTTTTTCTTTTCCCAAAACTGAAGAGACCCATGAAAGAACATCGATTTTCAACGATTGAGGAGATAAAAACTGCATCGCTGAAAGAGCTCAAGGCTATACCACAAAATCATTATCAGAAGTGCTTCGATGATTGGAAAAAGCGTTGGCACAAGTGTATTATATCTAAAGGGGGATTACTTTGAAGGAGACAACATAAATATTGAGAAATAAATAAATATTTTTTGAGAAAACCATAAAGTCACCTTATTTTTTGAACACACCTCGTATGAGTCAACGGTGTTGACTCATATTGTCATTGGTTTGGCTAAACATATTACTGACAACTTCTTGATGCGTGTTTCGTATGCAAGCATCGCTTGTGTCGCTAAAGCTACTAGTATTGGTTCTACTTGCTGATCATGGGCGCTTAGCGTGCGGCCCTCTGATGAAGGGTACACTGTTATTATCGATGTGCGCACTAGTTATTAATATTACTTTGGATACCATTTCTGCCTTTGAAGAAGTGATTAATTAGTCAATTTAAAATCTTGGGCGCTTAGCGTTTGATCGTTTTGAGAATCTCGCTATATGAGTCAACGGTGTAGGCGAAAATATGACAGACCACGATCTGAACCGTGATTTCTACGTTGACATCGCTTTTGTAACAAAATCTGTTGTAATCCGTTTTATTCACTGATCTTGAGCGCTTTGCGCCGCATAGGGCTAAAACTGTCCACTTATTTTTTTTTTTTTACGGATATTTTATCCGGTACTTATAAACTTAAAAATTACAAAGTTTCAGCTAAATACACCGAAAGCCATTTTCGCATATATTTAGTGCGGGGTCCTTTAATGTCATTTTTATTAAGTCTAAAAGTGGTGATTAAAAAACTAGGGTAAATATTGAGTTAAAAAATAAAAATCTGAGGTTCAAATGGCGTAATATTTCATATTTACGCAATAATTTTAAATGTCTCTTATTTTCAGATAAGCCTCGCACAAAAGGATCAGAATATCTGTCATCACGGTTTCCTACATTAGTGACTACAGCTTGTGGATGAAGCAGATGGATTTTGTGCATGTGGAACATTCCACGTCAATCGGGATAAGGTTGTTTCCAAAAATTCTCGCAATCAATCAGGACGTACAAGGGCTTGAAATCTTCGTCTCGACGTGTAATGTCGAACGTATTATGGCCTTGAAGAAAATTCAATGTGGAGACTGTAATATGGGTCCTGGAATGGACAAAAATCATGGATGATTACCTAATATCATTAATTGAAAACCAAAAATTACTCGAAACGGGCTCGAGGTGGTCCCCACGGGGTTTTCGGGAGCGCCTATCATGAATTTGGAGTCATAATATGAAAATTCGAAATGGCAGATTCAATATGGCTCATATTGTCCAACATATAAGTTTCAACTGACCTGAAATAATATGATCAGCTTGTAATTAATCACTATAGTGTTTCAATGGACGCTGATCATAAATCTAAAGTTAAACTATCGAAACTCGATAGAGTGAACACAATATAGCCGCTGTGATTGACGAAGGAGATTCTCATGAATAACGTTCATAGAGTTAGAAATGTTACGTGCCTAGTATTAAACAATCGAAAGACAATCATCGGTGCGTCCATAGGTGCTACTGGAGGGATTGTCAATCGGACAAACTCATTTTCCGGCAGACTAGAAAATTTGTGTCTTTCAGTCCATTCAGGAGTTCTTCTAATTAATATTTCCTGCATACGTGCTCCCTGTTGATTGGGCATGAGTTAGTTTCCGCATTTAATTCTATTGCTTCTTCATATATCGTACTGTCCAGCGACTTCGACATATCATCTTTAAATCAGGTTGTCACATTTTTTCTATATATTCCTAAATTCGCACATAAATGTGGGACTTTTTCTACTATTCGTTTTTAAGGTATTTTTAAACGCTTATTGATATGCTCATCGATATTAAAAGGATTAAGGCATTCAGTTTTTCTTACCTCTCAGCGTGGACGAATTAGCATCCTTTTTATTAGTCGCCATGCTTAAAAAAAATATTGCTTATTTTCGACGAACAACGCACAAACGCCGAGTGATTATTATAAGGAAAATATCATATCAACTGATGACTACGTAAAGAAGCGAGTTCTCGAAATTAGTCACCACGATTCACAAACGACAGAGAAACGACACAAACATCAAACAATTGAAGATTTAATGAAAACCAACTTATGATGGAAAATTCGTTTGGTAAGGAGGCCAGACTTCTGTTAATAAGCCACAACAATTGGACTGAACAAATGGAGAATTTCGTGCGATTATTAGTAGCATGGTATTCTTACGCCAAATCTCACACGAACGTCAAACAATAAACGGAGGGTGCAATGACGGTGTACTGGCGATTTTCTAAGTCATACAATTCATACTAACTGATTATGAATAAAAGCATGTGAATAATTTTGATAAGAAATGGAAAAAAGAGGAAAAGGCCGGATTGAATTCGGAACTTTTTAAATAAGCGAAATGTTTGACGACCTTTCGTGAACATTACAGTTCACATCTTCAGGGCTGACCTGAAACTGAGGTATCAGGCCATGATGTTCTTAGGTAACTTTCTACGATGCCTGTGATTGGCTAGAGCGCCCCACCGTGGGGACTGGTGGAACTTGATTGCCCAATCAAGTCTTTTTTAAAAAATCCGGGAGAACGGGAAGCCAAATCGGATTGGTATTTTATCCATTGTCCCTATTGATGATATTAGGGTGTTTTGAGATTTTGATTGCTTCTCTATGTTTTCTTGGAAATTTGTTGTGTGTTTTTGCAATGACTGTTGTTTCATTAAATAAAATGTTATGTCCTATTTCGATATGATGTTCAGCTAGTGCTGATTGCGTAAAATGTTTTAGCCAGACTTTACTTTCATGTTACAAATTTCCAAGAAAACATAGAGAAGCAATCGAAATCTTAAAACACCCTAATAACATCAGTAGGGACAATGGATATAATAACAATCCGATTTGGCTTTCCGTTCTCCCGGATTTTATTAAAGAAAGACTTGATTGGCCAATCAAGTTCGATCAGTCCCCAGGGTGGTGCGCTCTGGCCAATCACAGGCATCGTAGAAAGTACACCTAAGCACATCATGACCTAATACCTCAGTTTCAGGTCAGCCCTGAAGATGTGAACTGCAATGTTCGCGAAACGTCGGCAAACAATTCATGGTTTTTTATACGATTGAAACCCGAAATATCTCTTTTTATCAAAATGAATCATCGTGAAAGCATAACATCTATTTTTAAATAAGCATTTATAAAAATAACTCTGAAGCCAACTCACCTTTTTTTTAATAATCCGCATCTTCTATTTCTCTCTGTGATTTTTGACTGCTTTCATTTTTTAAAACACTTTTTGTATTGCTACTTAATTGGCATCCCATCAATAGGAAAACAAAAAACCCTCATTAATTGGTTTTCGTGAAACAGAACTACCCTTCTAAGTGAATACTAAGGCATCACAACTGGCTGAATTATTCGCAAAATCTGACCACCACTGTTAAATTTTTGCCGATCGAAACAACCATCTAAGCTGCATTTTCCACGAGATAATACTGCAGAATCATTCTTCATTTTTACTAATTTTTCGGTTGATAACAATAAAGTAATTGAGCACCTGGAAAGCAGGACGTCCTGAGCGCGCGAGACAAGTTTCCCTACTAGGTAAGGGAGGGAATGACGCATTGCTACGGGTCGCATTCATTTGACATAAAATTTTAAAATCATCATAGCTCATTCCACGTAAATTCAGTTCCCAAACTGAGCACGAAGTTTTCACAACTTCGAGCTCAAAAACGTCGCTATAAATTTTCGAATTTTCCAAAACGACCAATACTTATCAAGTGCATGTACATTAATCTATTCTATATCCAGAATTCAGCTCGATCTAATTTGATTTGTAGAACTGACAAGCATAAATATGTTTGCCTTTCTCATTCAAAAACGCATAAAAATGTCAACACTCGACCAAGGTCTCGCCGATAGTCATTTGTTTGTCAAGGACAAAACAAATCCGAATCTATGGAATGTTGCAGATATGGAATTTATTGCTCTGTTGCATATAAAACATGTTCCTATATTGATACTTCTTCGCAGTTAATTGTTAACATGTGTAAAAAAAGCTGTGAACAAATAATAAATGAAAAGTAAAAAAAAAGGTATACGTTTTACATGAAATTCCATCGCGACGCGTTCCGCTGCAAAATCGGCGCGACCTTGCCCGAGCATTGACATATTTATCCCCTCCCTTACCTGCTAGGCAAACTCATCTCGCGCGCTCAGGTCGTTCTGCTTTTCAGGGGCTCAATTCTTCGTGGAGTACAATCGAGTTAGAACTGCAATTGAATTTGAGGACCATTATTATTAATTTTAATATTATCAATCTAAAATGCTTGCTTTGCCGATGTACGTTTTCTCTAAGGAGGCAATTTCTCATTTCCCGATAAAGACTTTAGTGTGCTCAATTTTTAATTTATCAGCATTTGACGCGGGTGTGATCCACTACAGATCGTAAAAGGGCCGTGTTGGGAAGTGACGAATCTACGGACTTTGGAATGAGCATTTATAGGGAATATAGAATTGGGGAACTTTCGACGAGGCGATCGTTAGGATATATGATTTCGTATTTTTATAATCAGATTGAAGATTGGCAATCAGCTACCTAGAAAAACCACGGCTTGATGATTAATTCTCACAAAGATTTACAAATTTTTTCACTGTATTTGGTTGGCCATTTAAATTATCAAAATCTTACTGGAAATTCAGAATCAGAGCCCTAATCAATCTCAAGATACAGAATTTGACAAAACACTGGTAAATTTCTCAATTTTTTCTTTTGCTGTATGGGAGTGGAAATTTTGAGTATTCAACATTTTATAACCGATTCAAAATCAGGGTCCCAAATAATAATGCTAAAATACTGATTCATACAAAAATGTTTCAATTTCCTAAGTTTTTGGTCCTCCATATTGAATCGGCTGTTTTTAATTTTAAAAATGTGGCTAAATATTAATGTTTAGACCTACGTCTAAAAATGAAATATTTTTTTCTTGAGAAAACTTAAAAATTTTATCAATAGTAATGAATTACACATTTTTGGCTTTTCATAAGTAAAAAAGACTTAAAGGTACGTTTTTAATTTTTCTGAACTTGTAAACTTCGAGCTTTCAAAGATTTATAACGTTGAGTTATATTTTACGAATTAAGAAAAGGAGTTTTTTAGTTTTTTAATATTTCAAGTGTCATTTAAAGCGACTGCATCATGTTTTAATATAAAATGTAGACATTTTATGTTCAAGATTGAGGAATTTCAAATTCGAAACCGAAAAAACTTAATGATTCTAAAAACGTTAAAAAAATAATTACAAAAAGAAGAAATGCAGAATTTAAAGATTCGAAACGCCCTTTCAAAAAGGACACATGGAAATGAATGTTTTAATTTAAATTTTTGAATTGTACATTTGATACTGCAGACTAACATTTTCACATCAGGCATCAAGTAAACTTAGAGCCAGGCGAGGGGGGGGGGGGTGCGGAATGAGTCACCTTAGAAGTAGAAGAAATATAATTTATTCAACAGCATAATTCTTATAAGCTCCCGCAATCGCCTGCACCTCCATACGATTGTGCTTCAGTGCATCCCGACAGGAAAAACCCACATGTAGGAAAAACCCGTAGAAGGAGCCAAATCCTTTAAGAACTATGTTACTCACCCTTGCGCTGCAAAAAATATATAATAATTTATTATTTCAACCATTGATAGGTTCGTAATCAATTACCGCATTTAAATTTGATATGAGTCAAAAAACTAAATCTTAAAAAGTTGAAAGAAGCCAAACATTGATTCTTGGCTTTGTGTATGAAAAATTTAATATTTATTTAACCTGGGAATAAATATAATTTTCAGAGCCCTCAAGTAATGTTTATTAACAAATTCTGAAAACTATAGGCACAAGTCCGCAATAAAATTGCTTTTTATTTTAATATAGTTTTTACAATACCGGCTTCATCTCCATAGAACATACAGTCCGGAAGCCACATATAATTCCAAAATGTTGCAATACGCTCACGAGTAACCAGTCCTGTGGATGAACTTGATGGTCTATCATAGAACAATTCATCACCCCATTGAGGTTCAAGTTCTTGAGGTTGCGCTGATCGTGTAACAAAAATATAGCCAATAACTAAGCCAAGGAATTTGAAAAATCGTTGGCTTGTAACTTCTAGGCGTATAAATGTGTAAAATAGTTATTTGCGAGCAACCTGCGTAAGACTCTGCACACCCAAGAAAAAGCTGCTATTTGCAGAGAGAAAGAGTTATCTAATATTAAAAAAAATTATATCTTAATATTTAAATTACCACTGCCGACTGTAGCTAGTTGAATCATCTTTAGTACGCCATCAACCTCCATAACTTCTCCAATCCTTTTTGCTTTTCCTTCTATTTTACGCACCAGATAGTAATTAGACTTATATTCGATTGGAGATAGAAAACGTCTATCTGTTAAGAAAGATAGTTACGAGTTATTGTAGCAACACATAATTCCTCTGCTGAGAACTACTTTATTGAAATCAGTTGCAAGTCCACTAATAATTAACCTATTTATACTTATAACTATTTACACTTATAAATGATACGACTTGAAATAATTGTAACTAAAGCTTTATAAATTGCTTAAGTCTCCAAGTATGAATAAAAGTTCTTTTTAATCTTAAGTTTTAGCTTTGTAATTTTAATTAACTTTCAATATAAATTCTTAAAACTAGAGTAGTACTGTGAATTAAGAACTTCGCCTTAAGACCATTTTTTTATTATTGTTTTACAATTTTACACTTTTTAGTGTTCGAGCAATTGAATTGAAAGTAAATTATAAAGCATCGTCAAATTTTAAACTTTTCATTAGAAATTTGACTAAATTACTAATTCTTAATAAGATTATTTGATACCAATCGCAGGGTGACCCAGTTTGTGCGAATGCTCAAATACTGTAAGTAAATCCGTTGTAATCTTAAAGTTTATGACACTAGTAATAGTTTATTCACATTCTAGAATGGATTAAAGATATTTTTGAAATAGTCCAGTGTCCACAAAATTTAGCGACGTCTGTACGACACGCATGTCGCCATCTAACATTACTCTCAACTATAATGCTAGCAAAATATGAGATTATTGAAAATGCTTTCGTCAAGTTACGTTGAAGACTTTTTTTTAGAGGCACAAATCTGATAATCCGCAAGTTTTGGGTTAGACTCTTATGGATTGCTAACTTTCATTTTTTTAGCGGGAAAGCTTCAAAATAAAATTCGAAATTTGAAACTTATGAATATAATTGAAAAATTAAAATCTCAACTTTTCTACATTATGATCAACAATTTTATATCAAATATTAATTCAATATTATATTATGAATTAATTAAATTTCATTCCAAGCTACGCTAAAATATCTATCATTTAAACAAATGTATATCATTACAATTCATAATAGGCAAGGGAATTGAAACTTTCTTATTTCTATTGCCCTGTTTTCATAAATGTTTTATTTTTCATCTTGTTTTTAGCGATTAATAAAAAAGCTACGCTTCCTATGAAAAAATATTCGGAAACAATTTGTAAATCTTTTTTTTTTTTAATATAATTGGTTTATTTACAATGTTGCTTTTTACGAATAAAACAAAAACTACTTTTCAAATGAAAAAGTTATTCATGAAAAATTTGTAGATCTTTTTAATTTAACCATTTTTCTCTTGTGTGGGTTTTGGTATACTGTTTTAGTTTCCTAAAATAAAAGTCAACTTCGCTAGCCAGCCATTTTGGATAAAAATTCAAAAAGTGAGCGTATCTAAAAAATTTTTTAAATTACTTTTTTTCAAAATTCAAAAATTTTCTGTACGGATATTCATAGTATTCAATCGGACGATCAATTTATCCTAATGATTTTTTTTATAAAACCAGAATTTACAGAGTTATAGCATTTACACAAATTCAAAAAACCAATGAGATTTCTAAGGAAGTTTTCCAGCCTGATTTTTGAATTAGGTTTTAAATTTTTTTATAAACAAACAAATAAGACAAAAAAATGATATTTTTTCTATTTGACTTCCCGGTGCTCGGCAATAACAGGAAAATGGTTGAAATCGCTTGAGTTGCATAAAATAGCATTAGTTAAAGATATTGAGATATTAGACAATATGCAAAAAAATTTGTTATCAACAAATTATTTGTTAAAAAATTTTTTGAACGATTTTCCATAAATACACATTTTTCAAGTTATGTTGTAAGAAATTGGAATCGAAACAATATTATATAATAATATTTCTCTTCTGATTATAAATTTTCATATTATAAATAAAATTTAATATATAAAAGGCAGTAATCAGATATTTTTCGACAGAAATGTTCGTTTTTTTCTAGGTTAATTTTTTTCAATTCGGAAATCTATTATAATTTCTGCAAAATTCATAATGTGTTGATTAATCTTATAATTTTTAAACAAATTTAATTAAAAAATGCATTATTCGGGAATTCGTCGACAGAAAAATTTGTTTTTTTTTCAATGGCAGTATTTTCAGTTGGGAATTTCATGAGATAATTTCAGCAAAGTTCGTCATTTTTTATCAATTTTATAAGCTTTTTCAAACAAATTTAGTAAACAAATGCATTATTGGGGAATCTGTCGACGGAAGAATTCTTTTTTGTTTAGATATCAGACTCGTAATTGGAATGTTTTTAATAAATTCGGCAACCTTCATGATCACTTGACAAATTTTATGTTTTTTAAAAACAAATTTAATAAACAAATTCATTATTAGGGCATCTGTAAGCGGACAAATTCGTTTTTTTTCCGATTTCAGTCTTTTTAATTTGGAAGTTCATGATGATTTTAGCGAAATTCATAATTGGTTAATCAATTTTGTATATTTTTTTAAACAAATTTAATAAGTGCAAATGCATTATTCGAGCGTCTGTCGATATAAAATTTATTTTTTCGATATTCTAATTAAAACTGTTGACATAGAAAAAAAGAAATTTTTCTGTCGAAAAACGGCTGATCAATGCATTTATTCATCAAATTTGTTTAAAGAAATAATCAAATTTATCAACTTATTATGAATGTTGCTGAAATTCCCATAAAGTTCACATATGAAAAGACTGGCAGTTAAAAAACCGAATTTCTCTTCCGACAAATGCCCGAATAATGCATTCGTTTATTCCATTTTTTCAAAAGATCATAAAATTAATAAGCAATTTATGAATTTTGTGGGAAATATCATGAAGTTTCGAATTTAAAAAAATGTACATAGAAAAAAACGAATTTTTCTTTCGTAAAATTCCTGATTACTGCATTTGTTCATAAAATTTGTTAATAATATAAAGAATTATAATCTTGAGAATTTTTGTTTAATATCATATAAATTTCAATCAAATTTCTTGCAATATAACTAGAAAAAACATATGAACATGGAAAATCATAGAAAACATTTTTTCAACAAATAATTTTTTTATAAAAAATGTTGCTGTTTAATGTATAATATTGGAAAATCTTTAGCTAATATTAGTTTATGAAACTTAAGCGATTTTTACACTTTTTCTGTTATTGAGGAGCACGGTGAACGTGAAATAGATAAAATGGCCATTTTTTCGTCTTATTTATTTATTTATAAAAAAAATGGAAAACCTAATTGAAAAATCAGACTCGACAACTCTCTTAGAAATCTTAGCAGAGTTTTTTCAAATGTTTGTTGTTCAACGCTGCTGAAGGCAAATATATACAATATATTTTACTGCAAGAGATTGAATGATTTCATATAATGAATATTTCAAAGGCAAAGAACGAAATTATAAAAAAAAATTTAAAAATAAAAAAAATAAACATACAACCACAAATTAAATGATAATTGCTTCGTTATGCTCGTTTATATCATAAATATTGTTTATAATATATATGGGAACTTTGTGATTATCTTGAATTCAGTTGTAAAATAAATTATAGTCAATTCGTTTATTGATCTATGGTGTTGGTGACAACCCGTTCACCTTAACAGCAAATATTGAAATAGTTATTAATTTTATTATTTTTCGTTAACAATAATGGAAGTCCCGAATGTTACTTTTAAAGTTTTGTGGTAATTTTTTCAGATACTTTTAGCAATAATACGTACCTGAATTTTTGGTCGACGAATTAATGAAGCTTCGTTATCATTTTTTTTCATTATCATGACTAATCGAATCTATTCACGAAAAATTGAACGATAGTATTGATTTTTTCGGCTAGGGGTATTATTATTATTATTATTCACTGATATCAATTGCTGAAATACCGATCCATGATGAAACTTTTCTAAATTTATAAAAGAGACAGCTAAACTAAAGTTAGGGCTTTTATGTAAATAAAATTGTCATATTAATTAACAATTTGCATCGTTATTTAACTTGTGAACTAAACTTTCGCAGTCGCACTTCCACTTTAAAGAATTATAATTTTACGAAAGCTAGAATGTGGCATGATTCATTAGAGCGCGAGGAAAGCTGGCACCCGCTACCGTCTCAAAATTATTGTCTATGCTCGGACACGCACACCAAATACACTCACTCATCAGGCTAAGGGCCTACTGTACCCTCGTATATCAACCAGGGTGGTGCAACCAAGTCGGTCACGGCTTTGCATATAACTATCATTTGTAATGCGTGTCAGGATAAACAGTTGAAACTGATTTTCAATCAAGCGCCATGTAGAGGTACGACCAAAATTAAGAAGATTCTATCCGGAAACTCAATTGCCTATGCTGTTAGAAACTTCTATAGCGATTTTACTATAAATGTATTGGATGCAATATGAATATACGTGTGGTAAATTGGAAGCTTCTAATGTGTCCCCTAAGGGTTTACATTTTTCTTGCACCTTCTTCTTTATTCCTATACACACCACGCACACACTTGGTGGTGGAAGGGAGACCTACAGTTTAAGGTGGGTTCCGAACCACCAAGAGCAACAGCTTTAAGTACTTAAAGAAAACCTTTTTCTCTAGATGCACCGGTCCCGCGACTCTCCGGAGATGAACAACTCCCTTGCTAGGCTAGTGTTCACCGCATGGGCCGCCGAGGCTCTTCCAGAGTGCGAGGCGGGAATCGAACCCGCAAGCCGGAGGAGTTGGTCCAAAGCCTACGCTTTAGCCCCCACGACCATCGTCCCACTTTTGTAGTAAATTTAATATACCATTATCTTGTAAAATAATATACACGTGTAGTAAAATCGAGTGCATAAATTTGAAAGTGCTTTGATGTATTCAAATCTTGTAAAATATTTAAAACTAAATCGAGGTGAGTACAGAATAGACAATACAATGCGCGAGCATTCATGCAGGAAGTATGCCACATGTTGGACATACGTCAATTTTTATTCTGGCTGTGCAATGCCTATACTTGACTCACTATCACAAGCTCCATCGCACCGTAAAAACATATTTTGCCAAAGATTTCATTTTTCCCTTCACTTAAAGTCTTAATTAAAATATAATAAACGTATTTTGTCGAAAATCTGAGCTCATATTGTAATAAAGATTTTTTCAAAAATTAATTATAGCAGCTTACCCTAAAATTGTATCCAGAATACGTTAAAGAAATGATAAAATATCTGAGAAAAAATGTCATTGTAATTTAAATTTTCCGTATTCATTTAGATTTAATTCAAACCTGTTAAAATATATTTTTTTAAATGTTGAGAAATATAAAAAATGATAATAACATATGTTTCTCTTGCTTTAAAGTAAAATGCAAATTTTTCTATGTAGTCTAAAACTGGATGTAAGATATTTTACGGTATGATTGATTTGATAGTTTATATTATTCTACTTACTGAAAGAATCGACAAATACCATAGATATGAAAAACAGAGTTAAAATAAAAATCTTCATATTTTTGAAGTGGCAAAGCTGCTTTTGGATGAAATTCCACAGCCACAAGTGACAAGATTTTGCATACGTGTCGCACTTGTTTATAAAACAGCCATTATCGCATTATTGACAAAAATTATCTACATTTAGGTCCGTATTTACTATTCTCGGGAATGTCAATAGTAGACCATAATCCGTCGTAACAGTCGTAAATGAGCAACATTATGAAATAATTTAAAAGTTTTTACAATATCTACGTGTTAAATATTTTTTTGTGAATTTGTTGCGCTAACATTTATTTTAAAATCAGAAAACTGTTTAACGGGTATGTAGCTAGGTTTCGTGACATTTTTAATTTAAATAATTTCAAAATGTATACTTTAAGATTGAAACAATTAAAAATTAAAAGCGTTTAATGTCAAATATATTTTATAAAAAACGTTTATCTTTTATCATTCATCATTTATTAGAGTATTTCGAAGTTCTGAAAAAACTTTAAAAGTAATTTTAAATTGGAAAAAATAATAAGCAGCTTCTAGATTTCTTAAGATTCGAATACACATTTTTGAATGTTAGCAAGGATGTTTTAAATATTTGAATGAGAAATAATTTAAGAAAATCGATACAAATAGAAAAATTTAAAAATTTTAATATTCATTGAATGATTCTTTAGCTTATTGGAAATATTTACTACTTTCCATTTTATAAGTGTACATTTTTTTGCATTCGAATAGAAAGTTTTTAATTAAAAAATTGTATATGGTCAATTCAAGATGTTTAAAATTGAAGATTTCCAATTTGAGTGATTTAGTTTTAGCTTTTTCTATTACTTCGAGCGGAAAAATTCTTAGCCTCAGAGTTCGAAATTTTTATACTATTGACCGTGAAAAATGATTGCGATTGGAAAAAGGCATGGAAAATGACCAGGCATTTTTTTCTTCGATTTAAATAGCCACCTTCATATATGTACGTACATACTTGAAAAAAATACTCTTATGAAGTTTGATTATCGGGCCCAAAGATTTCCACGTGCATTTCTAATCATCATAGGTAGTTTTTTCCAAAGACGAGCACCACTAATAATAAAGACTTTTGCATTTTACACATACACACGGTTTGGCTGCATTTTTAGTACTGTTTTCCTTTCACGGAATTTGGAATGTGCCGATTCATCTTTGTCAATAAAATGGAAAAGGTTAAGAAGATGGTGCCGATATTTATTATTGAATAGGCTATAAAGCAAATTGTCAATACGGAATTGTCTTTTTCTGGCAACTTTAAGAAGTCCTGCTCTTTCTCTATATTAAGTAATATGTTCACTTTTGGGGATGCTATAGATTAACCGAATGTCAGCGTTAAGCGGGCGCTCAAGCTTAGCATTCAGCGTATTAGTGATATTGTCTTACACTACACAGCCATAATAAAAAAAAAAGGAAAAATGAGGCTTTTAAATAGGAGGATACGCGTTGAAGTAGGATGAGATTCTTTATTCGAGTTTAGTTGTTGGAGGACTCTAAATGTTTTCTTCGAAATATCCGGCACATTATCAGTCCCAGTAGGAGAGCGATGAAGAATATACCCCAAATCCTTCACAAATTCTACAAAGGGGATAAGACGTCCATCGATTAAGAGAAAAGGTAGGGTTGCAAATGTTTTAAGTGATTGAGAGGAAGAAGGCCCTAGGATTATAACGATAGTTTTAGCAGGGTTAAGAGTCGATTTAAGAATCGATTTTAGTTGAAATACTCTCAGAACCTTGAGGTTTCGATTTTATCTCCGAAGCGTTTTTCAATTAGGGTTTCTTGCGATATGTCAGAATATGATTACTTAGTATCATCCTAAGTAGAGGAAACTGAGGGCGGAAAAAGATCATTTTGACACTATAAGACCCTAAGGGCAAAAATAAAAACAAAAGAAAATATTTTTAAAGAGGAAACTCTAACAGAAATGACTCAGACCTCCCTGATTGTTTATGGTTTGTCAAGTCCCAAGATTGTACGAAGGAGATCAGGGTACCCCCAAAACGGTTTTTATAGCGGGACTGCAGTGTAATTTTCGCTGGATTCACGAAAAACCATTCAAAGAATCTCGCTATTCATTGGAATATTGTTTAAATATTGCAAGAAATAATGCAAAAATAGAGAAATTATACACGAATTGTATTATTTCCATTGTGTAAGTTGTTAAGCTATTTAAGGGATTTTAAAATGTTCAAGTTTATTTCATGGTATTTTAAAGATTATCACAAGAAGCAAAGGACTTGATTGAATCTACAAAAATTAAAAAAATTTGAGTTGTTTGAAAGATTTCATTTCGAAGTTCGGGATAAATCGCATATCAGATAAAATGTGTAAGATTTTTCTGATAAATACTTTTTCAGTCATCAAAAATTAAAGATCTTTTTCTTTAAATGAACGCCGGGCACTGGCATATTATGTGCAAGGATGTTGTATCATCCCTGCCACATCTCCTGCACTTCGTATTGGGGTTATACCCCATTTTGTGCATATGGTAGTTTAAGTGGCTGTGCCTAGTGAGAATCTGAACCACTGTCCGTACGTCTTTCTTTGGCAAGCCCAAGATTTCCCTGGCTCTGACCATTCTGCATGTATAGCCCAGGTCCGCTTGCTCGTTGCCCTTGATCCCTGTATGGCCAGTACCAAAAGTACCTCATCCCTGATATATCTCTCGACCAGCCTCTCCAGCGTCTTTAAAATAAAAGACGTCATGCTGATCGGTCTGAAGTGCTTTGCAGCAGTGTAACCTTGGCTCCCGGGTTTGGGAATGAAGGCCATTCTACCATCCTCCCTTGCCGATGGCACATGTTTTAGGGCGATACTTGCCCTAAATAGCTTCCTTAGAGAAGAGATGAAAAATTTCAGACCTTTTTAAAAAAGCACTGAGTAGATGCCATTTGCCTCTGGTGATTTAAAAGGGCAGAAGGGCCCCACAGCTCATTTCACCTTTTCACTGTCTACAACCTTTGAGGAAAAACTCCAGTTGGCCCTCCTCAACTCTTGGCCCCAGTCTTTCTCCTCTAGGTCGAATTGAATCCGCTGAAGATTCAGGAAGTGAACTTTTCTCAGACGGTTCAGCGTTGCTTCTTCGTCTCCGGCAAACTCGCCATTTTCGACCCTTATGAGCTCAAGGCGAGCTGCCGGATTTTTCGCTAGGATTCTGTGGAGCCCTGCTGTTTCTGAAATATCCTTCAATTCCTCACAGAAGCCCCTCCAGTCTTCCTGCTTATACCTCCTCATATTTTTGTTGTAATCATACTGAGCCGTCTTATAGATATCCCAGTCTGAAGGCAACTTGATTCTGTTTGCCCTATTGCGCAACGCTCTCGTCTTTTTGCGTAGCTTCTCCAGGTGCGTATTTCACCATTCTGCTCCATTCCTGGACTTAACTGTGCTTGTGGGATAATTGTTTTCATACGATGTAGTCAGAGCTCTTCGCAGAAAATGCGCGGCGTGCTCTAACTCATCAATACTGCCATCGTTTGTGGGAAATTCCACTAACCTTCCTCAGATTTCTTTCTCTACTTTCTTCTGTACTTCTGGCAGTGCTTAATTAGAATCTCCACCTCTTTGGGTAGCGGGGATCCATCCGAATCGCCAGGAAAATACGCTGAGGCAATTGCAACCTCTAGTCTTTCCCCACTTCCACCCACGAGCCTCACCTTGATAACAGTGAGATCCCTGGAAAAATATTAGGCACCAAAATCGCATCCACACCCTTGACAGCTATGCATGCTCTTAGCGCTTTCGCGAGCGGCCCCTTATAAATGGAGCCACACCTAATTTTCAATTAAATCAATTTCATCCATCAATGCATGCCCAGAATTGACATTCCCTTCTCCGCTGCTCTCGTAATATGCAATATTACGAGATATTTTTTTTGCTGTGTTCATAATTATTAAAATTTAGGGCCAGGCCCACCTTTCTTAGGGCTTCTTATTTATTATTCGAAATTTTTTACTCGATGTGGTGCTTCTTGTGAAAATAAGTTGGGAAATAAAAAATTGAGGGTTAGGTAGGAATCTGGTCACAGAACCCACTCGTCATATGGTCTTAAATTTAAATTAAATTCCCGTTTTAAATATGTTTCAAATATTCTTATTCAAAATATTTGAATTTTAAGAAAATATCTTCAATTTAGAATGATATTATGTAGCGACCTTGAAAATGTGGAGTTTAGATTCAGTTTCTCTTTTAGTTTGCAAATCTATAGAACCCCTTGCATGTTTCTTAAAAATCTGTCATTTTCATTATTTTTTGAAAATCTTAAAACATTAACGAAAATGATTCTAATATTCTAGTAAGGTGACCTCTGGAACATTCGTTTTTTTTTGTGACAGTGGAAGAAAGCAATAAATGACAAAGAATTTTTTCTCTTCAAAGTAATTTTTTTTATTACCTGTAGAAAAATTTGCATTTTTAGTTTATTTTATTTTTGAGGTTTCGAATGATAATTTATCTGATTTTTAATGCTTTTTTTTAAAATGAGTTATTTTTTAAACGAACGATTAAAACTTTAGATTTAGGCAGGATGGTATTAAAACTTTAGCTATTAAGATGTAGTACTTTTACCATTTCCTCTAAGATCAAGTTGCATTTTCATTATTTGTATAGGTTTTTTTGCAAAAAATCAAAAATATATTGCTAGTCAGAAACAAAATTCTCTGATATTTCTCAGTAGCAGAAATTTCTCATCATTTCCCGATACAATGACCTCCCAGGATATTCAAAAATGTTGAAGTATTTAAAAACATGAAAATATATTCTATTAACCATACAACAATTTTAAGAGTGAATCCCCCTTAGGTTTATGTAAATAATAAAATTCGATAAGTCTCAAACAACCTGTCATAAGAATTCTGTTACCTCAGAGCTGTTATTTACTGGTTGTTCGGCTGAGTCAAATCTCTAAAATCTTTCGATATCTTCAGAATTGCCTGCCGTGTCCGATCTTCATTATCTTTCACCGCACTCTCCTTATCGCCTTCCAAAACATTATCTTTATTTATTTTCAAATTCATTTAGGAATTTATTTAATTATGTTCAGACATCTTCTTCTATTGAAACCACTTAATTTACCTAAAATACCAATTAGAATTCATGTAAAGCTTTTCGATCTCAAATTTTACCTACGAAAATCAACGAACATACTGAGAAAAAATATAGCATAATACTATACTTACACGGTTGAAATTTGAATCTTCAGGGAACGGTTGAATCATACAGACTTTCCGCTTTAATGACGTTGAACACCCAATCACAAGACAGAATTGGTGGAATGCCATCTACGTGATTGATGCTTGAGATGCCTTTGTGAGAAATTGTTTAATTTGAGAAACAATATCACAATGCCGACATGTGATGGGCACTGCAAATTGAAAGGTTCTTAATTAAAATTTAAGGAAACACGTGTGAGAAGAGAATAGAAAAAATCGTGTTTTAACAGCTTCTTGAATGATCTGCACCTATAACCTGTTGCAAATTAATAAAAAAACGTCCAAAATGGTACTGTCACATGCTTGTGTTACTTTACAACCGGCTTCCACGCAATCATACCTTTATCATTAATTCCTGATTTTTTTCCAAAACATGATAATGACTTCGACAAAAATAAAAGACTAAAAGTGTGGTTTAACAGTGAAAATAGAAAGGAAAATCTTTTACTAAATGCCTTTGTTTTACTCTTGGGTAGTAAATATATATATTTCGTTGAAGATGTTTAATTTTGTCTCAGGGGCTACCTTAAAAGTGTTCTTATATTATACTAGACTTTTATGTGCGCTCGCTTTCTCTCTAAATCTGAATTAGTGAAATTTCACGAATTAAATGAGCGAGAAGTAGGTCACTACGAGTTAGTGAAAAACTACTAATTTAATTATTGAAAATATTTTACTAAATTACTTAGTGAAATTTCAATAATCAAATAGTGGTTTTGAGAGGTAAAGTATTTACTATAAAATAATGGAAAACCACTAATTAAGTAGACAAAATCACTAATTACACAGTAAAAAGTTTTATATTTTTTTAGAAATGAATGAAAAGGAATTTAATAAATAGATGTTGATTCACGCATTTACAACTTTTTTTATTGAATCATAAAATTTTAAGAGTATTATGAAATTGGATAAATGTTTCACTGATTCATCTCCTAATCCAATTTATCAGCGCTTTTTACAGTTTTTAAAGAAGTGAACAAAGATTTTATTGAGTTTAGCGCAGTTTTTCTAGTTTTATATAGGTAACACTCCATGAAATTATAGAAATAACGCAGAAAGTTTGCATAATGCACATCGAAAACGAAGTGCATTTTAAACAAAATGTCGAAAGCAATAATAGGACTCGCGTTTTTATTAATTTGGATGATCTGTTCGTCTTCTTGAATGAAGAATGAGTATATAGCCTGACCTTCGACGCAAATGATATACGGTTGAACAGCCTGTTTCTTTTTTTTTCGTATTTTGAATATAAGTTTGAACGTTTGATCCCTCCTCAAACAAAAATTTAATTTTATATGTAAGTTTATGAAATAAAGACTGAATTGTGAGTGTAGGTTTACCGGTAGTAAGACTAGAATCTGAGGATTGAGTACATTATCCCATTTTGGCTAATCGGC
The DNA here is from genome assembly GCF_010883055.1 of Belonocnema kinseyi. Classification (NCBI taxonomy): domain Eukaryota; kingdom Metazoa; phylum Arthropoda; class Insecta; order Hymenoptera; family Cynipidae; genus Belonocnema; species Belonocnema kinseyi. Next base: position 52,529,831 of record NC_046657.1, read on the forward strand.
ATTCGTGTCACCATTTTTTTCTTTGCCCTGTGAATTAAAGATAGGAACAGCTAATTAATATTAGACGTGCATAACTGTGCGTTTCACTATGGTTAAATTATACAAATACAAACCCTTTTTTGATTGCCTGATGATGTAGCCTTATTTCGTTTCATATTCTCTCTTTTTCCAGTGACAAAATTGGGTTTCGGCAACAACTCGGGTAGCATCACTAGTGCCCTCAAATTGCCCTCAAATTTCCTAAAAACTCCTCTTCTTTTAAGTCTATTCCTTTTTCATTCATGATCGCTTCATACTCAAAATTGATCTGTTTTAATATTTTCAAGTAAAAATTAGGCATTATAAAATGTCAGTAAAGTGCTAGGTACAAACAATAATATATTAAGATGTACCAGGTAAAGCGAATCATTATTTTTAAAAAAATATGAGAAATCATAACTTACCATATCAGCCTGTTAAAAAAATTTCTGCCAAACATTTCTGTATGACTTTGTTTGTCTTTTCATCTCTTGGTAAAGTGAACTTCATGTTCGAAATCTACGTGACGTGGATTAAATGTTACTCACCACAAAGCATTAATATAAATATATACATCTAAAATGCAAATATAAACTACTGTGGACGCCGAACTTCATTTTTAAAACATCCTGATTAATTTTTTACGAATGGCTTTAACTCTTTTAACATACCCTAAAATATTTCAAATTCTTTAAGGATATTGAAACCAAGCTTTACAACCTCAAAACTGAGTTTTACCCGTT
>NC_046657.1:52530691-52552631 GCF_010883055.1 Belonocnema kinseyi
CATTGCCTCTGTAAGTGCTTATTTTGAGGAACTTCCGAAAACGCACTTTTCTAAAGGATTAAAAAAACTTGAAAAGCGATTGACCAAGTGTATAGAGCTCCAGGTAGATTATGTTGAAAAATAAAAAAAAAATTACCCAAAAAAAATTGTTTTTATACTTCATTCTAAGGACTTATTGAACTACCCTCGTACCATGTGCGATTGAATCTCAAATATTAATCCTAAAAATATTTTATATAGAACTGCAGAAACTTACTGAGAACTGTGAGCGTGGTCTAGAAACCTTAGATAATTATCTCTGTAATCTTTCCGAACATTGGTAGATTAAATTCGTCATCTGGTTTGGCCTCAAGGCAAACAAACAACCCATTTACATATCTTGCACCATTTCCTTTTACAGATCGGATCATGAATACAATATCAGTGTTCAAATATCCCAAACCTCGTAATTCTATTTCACTTATCGAGAAGTTGGACAGGGGTGTTTTTACCTCCTTGAATTTTAACAGAGGAAACTGGCACATCTCCGGCTCCTCGTGTGCTTGTCTTCTTTGGGAACCTTTCTAGCCAGAAGAAATGGAAACGCCCTAAGCAGACACCACTTTTGCATAGCCTTTTGACTTAACGAATTGTCGTCAACATTTCAAATGTTAGCTGCTATGAAATTTGGCGAGGGTTTATTCTTTCCTCCATCATGCCTTATTGAAAAGATAAAATCTGTCCATTAAAGAAGTCGATGTTGAAGAGGCGCCGCACGAATATAATATTATTCAAGACTAACTCTAAGGTCATGGGCCCTGTCCCAAGAAGTACATCGTGCATTATGTTGAATATTTTGTTTTTTGAGATATGATAATATCTTGATGCGTTTAATGGACAATCACTGCATAGTCCTGTTTCAGTTTCAACATTAATTATAGCAACGGCTGTCGGACCAGCGTTCTTAACCCTAACAAGATGTTCAGCAAAAACTCTTTCTGTTCGTTCTTCAGCGGGCTTTACATTTCCCTGTAGCAAGTCTCCTCTCGTTATGAGACATAATCTACAAAATCGACTAGTAGCCGGTCCAAGGAGACCAAATACTTCATTTACAGCTAAACCATCACTACAGAAAACTGCGATACTTGGCGTCAGCAGAATAGCATAGGCATAGCTCATGAATGTCTCCCAGTTGAGAATTGAAAAGTTTAGGAAAATTGTCTATAATGCAGTGAAATAAACCAAGTCCACCCATAATCTCTAAATCATGGTAATAAAGTTTCAACCTTAAAGCATATTTATACCTTTGGAAAAACTTACTTCTTTTAAAAGTCTCATCATCAATAAATGAACCAAGAACACCTTCTTCTGATGGTTCTTCTGACAAAATTGCTTCTCTGACTTCTCTATTCGACATAACTATAGACAATACATTTATAATTGGAACATATTGATAGGTTTCATCAACTCTTCTCTGAATATACGTTCCTGTCTAGTTATCAAAGACGTCGTCAAATCGATAATTAAGTGGAAGTTCAATTGCATCAATATAACCACAATGCTCTTTAAGAGCATCAATTTGCTGTGTGAGTGACCTTAAATTCTCGAATGGGCTGTCAAATTAAAAATTTTCTAGTAAATTTTTCGCTGGTATTTCAATAATCGTATCCGCCTGCTACATAAATTTCGGAACGTTATACTCAAAAAAATTCAGCGTCAAAGAATACCTCTTCGAATTCATCAATGACTTCATTCAAAAAAGATCCTGTCACAGAGCCTTTCGTCTGTAATCTAGGTATTATTCTTATAACAGATAAACGTAAATCAAAATCCGCATACGCTTTATTAGCATTATCATCATTATGAAATTGATGATCAATGAGTTCCTCGACCTTAGGTACTTCTACATTCACAGGCTCTGCATTTCTGGGTTCTACATCTCTAGGTACATCATCTTCATGTGGCCCTTCGTTATTCCTTTGATGAGTGTGCTCACGTATAATGTGCTTACGCAACGAGACGAACTGGGTGAATTGTCTCTTACTCCCTTGCTGACTACATTCGAATCCCGACTCCCCATATCCCCTGTTGATTGTTAATCCATGATTATACTTCAGGTAGTAAACCAGTCCACCTATCCCGTTATTAACAAACTGTCTACATACATAGCAGCTTAAGCGATTCATTTTATTTCTATTGAAACTTAGGACGCGTAGAAATTCCTGCAATTTGAGTTATTTTTATCGAACAGATATCTCGACACTTGAAGTTTTTGTTTTGAGAATACTTTCAATCTTAAAACCCCTACTCGGGGATTCTTAAAGAATTTATCTAGACAAGATAATTTAACCCATAATAGTTATTCCATTTTTTTTAGAAATGATTCTATTTTCGAAATTTCTATCTGTGGATTTAATTTCCAAACTGGAATTTCATCATCCCCTAAAATTAATTATAATTCAATCTGATGGTATAGGTGTATCAAAAAGATATCTCGAAGCAGTTTAACTTGTCTGAACTTTAATTAATAAAGTCTTTTGGGATTTTTTTATTTTAGAGAATGTTTTCTCTGGAACGCATTTCAAAATGTGGTTTGATCAACCACTAAAATAAATAAGAGACTTGTTGATAATAGGAGGCTAATAGGATAATAGTCTATAATTTATTTTATTGGTTGATCAAACCAAATTTTGAGATGAAGTGCAAGGAAAACAATTTCTTAATTATAAAAAACCCCAAATGATTGATAAATTAAAATTCAGGCAAGCTTAATTTCCTAGAGATATCTTTTTGATACACCTATATCATTAGAATGATTCAGAATTAGTTTTAGGCTGATCAATCCCCAGTCTTGGGATAAGGTCTAGAAATAACGGTTTTCCATTAATGTTCATTGAAATGAACCAGTTGAAATGCACCAAATCTATCTACATATGATCGACCTGTGAAAAAAACAATGGAAATCAGTTATTAACTTCAGAAAATACTGTGTTATTTATTAAATTTATTAATAAGTAATGATTGTTGAATTATTATTAGGTAATTTTTGTTTGAATTATTACTACCGATACTGTCAGTAATAAACATACAAAACCACCAAACATTTCTTTGGTAAAGAATACTCAACCGAAAGTATAATAAACATACCGGGCCGATATGTCATTATTTCGAGGTTATGGTTGGATTTCCCTTTTTACCGAAATCGCTGCAAGCAATTGTAGTTGATGTCAATGAAAATTTTTTGCATGTAATATTTTATTCACTTTATTCAAAATAAATCTTTTCTATTCACAACATACCTTTTGTATGCCGCAAATAAGCGTTAAACACAATTCACTCTTCGCTCACTAAAGGCGCATAATATTATTACCAATTTATAGTATTTGTCACTCAGCAGCCATCCCATAATCTTATTAGCATCCATGGAAACTATGATAAACTTGATCCAAAGATGCGCGGACTTGACCGAATGGCCGATCCGAACGCAACTTTAAAGCCTCGAAATATGAAAATGCCCCTGTAAAATGGCTTCTACCCTGCTGTTGTGCAATTCGGGTAGCAATCAAGTGCCCCATGTACGTAAGGCCCAGCGTGTCCACCCTGTATATAGGAAAGGGCTTAAATGGTGCTAGATCCAAGTTTCAACCTCAAAACAAAATATCATAAATTTGTTAAACGAATATAATAATTAGATATTTTTCATGCATTAATTTTTTAATAAAATTGAAAGGTGGACATTTGACAAAAATGGGGGGGGGGGGTGTTTGAAATTTCTTTTTGACCTAGCATTTCTTCGCTTGAACTTTCTTTGTTGCCTTTGAAAGTCCTGATGACCCTGATTGCACTGAAAAACTCACTTGTCGTTTATTCGGAAAGCTTAAGCGAGTTTTATCTCGTTTTCTTTCAACATCAGATTGACTATCTGTAATTGAAGGACGTTTTGAATAATTTTTAGACTTAGCAATGTTTGCTTTCAAAGAAATATGCTTCATTTAATGAAAAGAATTTTACAAGGTTTTGGATCGGAGTTAGAAATATTTAATTTTAATACTTTTTCGTAGTCAAAACAAAGAATTCCAGATCTAACTACTGATGATGGTGTAACTGGCAAGCAAAGAGAAATGCGAATGAGAAAAATTCATACTTATTTAAGAGCTAAAGTATATGATGTTCGTAGAAACAAATTACAGATTATTAGGTATTATGATGAACTTCCTATTGCAATTTAGCCATTAAGATTTAATTGTTTTGTTAAATGATAAGTTACCTAACACTATTATTTTTGTGAAAAATATAATTTAATTCGTACGTACGGAAGAGCCAAAGTATATGATGTTCTTAGAAAGAAATAACAGATTATCAGATATTATAATGAACTTTACATCAAAATTCAGACATTAAGATATAATTTTTTTGTTAAATGATAAACTACTTACCACTAATATTTTCTTGAAAAATATAATTTAAAAAATATATATTTTTTGTATTACAAGCTCTAACCAGTATTTCTGTACATTAATTTCGTGAAATCACGTGGTAAACGATGTCGTTTACGACGTACTGTACTATCTCAATTTATGATGTTTTAATCTATGTCGCATCATACGTCGTATCCTACCTTGTATCCCATATAGTCTACTATGTAGTTTACTGTATAGTTTACTACATCAAAAACGACGTAATTGCCGACGTAGTAAACGACGTCGGAATGTTCAATAAATGTTCTAAGTTTTCTTTGTCCGCTATATTGGATCGGCCATTTTGAATTTTCAAAATTTGAATCAAAATTGGAAAATCTGACTTCAGATTTACAATCCGCGCCATCATTTTAGAAAAAAACAAAACTATCCAATTTTGGCTGCTTGCACTAGCGCACAGTGGGACGAAATCGCAACGAGCTGGCTAAATGTATACAATGATCAGCAAATGGATCACGTTTTGACTTTAGTGAGTTTTCAAGGTCGGTGATAAAACGAATCCCGTTGTCAAAAATTCCAAAAACAAAATGGAGAATCCTATATGGCGGACGCGTAGCCTAAATAAGTGCAAAAAAGTTTTCTCGCAAATTTTAGCCCAATCAAATTGATATTCCGGAAATTATTAACGTTCAAATTTCATGTGGGCTAGGCGACTCGCGTACGCGCTGTACAGAGTTTTAGATTCGATTCATAATACAGTTCGCTGGCGCCAAAAATAAAAACTAATCAGGTAATCAGGTAATCTTAAAGTATTTTGCATAAATATTGAAGGAATAAATTACTTTACATGATGCACTATTATTAATTTATGCATAGTACTTTGTCACTTCCTGATAAATTGATCAGTTTTTATTTTTATCGCCAGTGAACTGTATTACACATCGGATCTGAGACTCTCGATAAGCCCGCGCGCGAATCGCCTAACCGCTATCGACTTGAGGCGTTAATAATAATTTCTATCAGTCGAAGGACGTTTGGAACTGCATTCTAATAAAATTTTAATTAAAAAATCCGAAATAACAATTGACTGAGCAGGTGTTGAAGTAAAACGAATTAAAATTGATTTTTTAAAAATCCTTTTTTGGCTTTAATTAGTTTAGCTACAACTTTTCGCCTAGGAGAAAAAAAGACGCGCAATCAAATTCTACATCTAGGTATAGTCTTTAAAAATTAAAATTAAAAAATGTTTTTGAAACCTACCAGGGGGCTTCCCAACCCCTGCGAACTAAGTTTATATACCATTATTGGATCCAGCAGCTTAATTGTAGAGAAAAATATAAATTATTTTTATCAGGGATAATCACGTGCTTGTGAGACGGAACTAGACTTTAGCGACTTGAAGATGCATCCAGGATGAAATATTTTTACAGTGGCGAGCAAATAAACTTAGAGCCAGACGGGGGGAAGAGTTTCGGAATGAGTCAACTTTGGAAAAGAGGAAATAAAATTGATTTAACAGCATTAGTTTTACAAGCTTATGCATTTTCCTCCACCTTCATACAATTGGGCTTCAGTGCAACCTAAAAGAATAAACGCACATGTGGAAAAAAACCCGCAGGAGGATCCGCGTCCTTTAGAAACTAGTGTAGTTCCTAGTCCTCTGTAAAGAAAACATATAAAAGTTTATTATTTGAACCATTAACAGGTGTGTAATCAATTGGCACAACAAATTTGATATAAGACCTACAAATTGAATCTTATCACTTCAAAAAAAGTTGAATGAAGGGGCACACTGAACACGGCGTAAGTGCCAATATACCTATTTCACAGGAGAACTAAAATACTGTCTAACTTTCGGCAAATAATTTTAAACAAAAATATGCAAAAGTTTGTCGAGATAAAGGTAGGATTCATCCAGCCGTGAAACAAACATCCTAAAAATAGCATCTTCCTCCGAGAAAGCCTTTGTCAAATGTATAGCGTGTCCCCATCAGCTCTGATTTTTATACATAAAAATTTGCGTAACTTTTTTTTGATTAAACATAAAAACAAGAATGTATTTTTGAGCTGTTGCTTCGTTTTAATGAATCGGGAAAAGAGCGTTTTGAACAAGATAACGAGGCGCGAGAAAGCCCTTGTCGAAGATCGGTGCACAACAGAAAGCTTCAATTTTGACACATAAAAAGTTACGTAACTGTTTAAATTGCGAATTTGAAAGAAAAAGAAAAAAGTACATTAGTAGCTCTATTGAATTGCAAAAAGAGCGCTTGAGAAAAGATAACTATGTGCACGAAAGCCATGATCAAAGATCGGAGGGCACCAAAAAGCTTTAATGTTCACATATAAAAAACAACTCTTGCAGCAATTACTTTTCTTTAAGAATCCGTCATTTGAGCCGTACAAGCTTAAAAAACCAGAATCGGCACAGAATCGACAGAATTATTGAAAATCAATGAGTTCGGGAGAAACAAGAAGTTTAAGCCAATAAACCGATTTTCGAAAATTTGGCACTTATGACCGTATGCAGTGTGGCTCTTCAAATATTAACACTTGGTTTTATGTATGAGAAATTTTAGTATTATTATAATAAGGATGCAAACTAATTTTAAGATCCCTCAAGTAATATTAAATAAAAAAGGAAGCTACTGTAGGCACGAATCTGTAATGGCATTGTTTTTTTATGTAAGTATAATATTCACAGTACCTGCTCTAATTCGAGGAAGTAGATGGTCCGGGAGCCACATATTATTCCAAAATGTTGCAATACGCTCACGAGAAACCAATCCCGTAGACGAACTTTCTGGTCTGTCACACAACAATTCATCACCCTTTTCGGGTTCAAGTCGTTCATGCCGCGCTGATTGCGTAACAAAAATATATATTTAATAACTGACTCAAAGAATTTAAAAAATCGTTAGCTACACTGTTAAAAATAATATTCAATTTAATATACCCATGTGCATTAAAATGAATATATCAAGAATATGAAATCGCCAATAAGGCCATGTGATGAGTATAACAGCTGATCAAGTCAGTCCTAAGATCAATATTTTTTTATCCATATCGAAAAATAAAAGTTTGAATAACGCGTAAATTTGTTTTGGGAAATGTTCATAAATATTGAAGGATCGTTTGTGGCCTTGCAAAGAGTTGGTGGAAGAAAAAAGTTTATTTATGGAAATAAGTATTATCGACGGACGCAATCAGTCTTTACAGCAGAAGTTTGACTTCTCACTTTCTCTGTCGGCAAACATGGAATCTGTTTTACCACAGACGCGTAGAAGTTCGAAATTGTCTACTCGCTGCGCTAGTGCTGCTCTGAAACAGCTGATATGTATGTCAGACACGTGCAATTTAATGATTTCAATTTGTTTATTTGCATCAAAAGTGCAAACATTAGTTGTTGGATTATTTGTGTATAATGTTCGTGAGCGATTTTTGTTGTTTTTCCCCACTTTGACCACTATAAACCTCATAACTAGCCCATTGACAACATTGTAAATTGCTTGCAGGGTTTGACGACAGCACGGTCGGTATTTCTCCAAAATAGTAACTTTCTTTAGTATTCTAATTATTTAGGACCAGAGACATATTCTTGCATGCCTTCTATTTATCGTGCCAAATTTTTAACATGATATCTCATTCCGTGTGGACGTAAGTTGGGAAAGAAAACTTCCACTGGTATTTTCTTCAAAAAATTTTCTCTCTCGTCACATGGCCTTAAGAGCGGGCATATTAAATTTCATATAAATTCATCTTAATTACTTACAAGAAAAATCATATAATTTCATTTTTTACAAATTAAAAATAAGTTTCTCTGTAATTTTCAATTCTAAATAATAAAACATGATACCTTCTTCCGGTTAACCAAAAATAAAAATGGATTTCAAGTAGAAAAGTTCAATTAAGCAAATAAGTAACAGACTTAACCTACAATTAACTGTATTCGCATTGAATTTTGGCCATTCAGAGCGAAATTAGGAAAAAATTTTACCCTCCTGTTGCACATTCATTATAAATATAAACTAAGTCGGCGAATTCTAAATTATTTATTTAATTAAGAAAATTCATTAGGATTTAAAGAAATGAGAGCAGGTTGAGTTTTCACGCAAATTGCTATACTGACTTGTATATTAAATTTCATACAAATGTATATTAAATTAAGTACATCAATGTATGTTACATGTCAGTAGCGTTAGTGCATATTTGCTTCACACACATGTATATTAAACCTCATGCAGATTTTTCTAACAGTGTAAAGAATAAAAATAATATTTCTAGAAAGGGCTCTCTAATATTTAAAATATTATATAATATATTAGTTTTTATATTACCATGGTTTGGTGTACCTCGATCAACCATTATCAGCGCACCATTAACCTCCGTAACTTCCCCAATCTTTTTCGCTTCTCCTTCTGTTTTACGTACTAAATAGTAATCATGCTTGTATTGGATTGGTGGTATATAATATTCATCTAATAGAAAATATAGTGACCAGTTATTAAAGGATACATAGCTCATTAATTCAGAACATCTAAATTGTACTAAGTAAGTTGTAAGTCTACTAATAATTGATCATTAAATCAAATTAGTTCTTTTTTTCTGAATCGCAAAAATGTTTTTTAGTTAAAAACCATTATATGAAATAAGGATTATTTTATTAAATCCATATAGGATGTCTAATGTTACAGTATTTGTACTTTCTTTCTTTGAGTAATTAGAGAACATGTTACAAATTTTCAATTGGTATTTCCATAATCATAATATGTTAAGAAAAACAGAATTCTAATACTGTCGAAGCAAAAATAAAAACAAAATTTTTTGCACTTTACTTGCAGGAATACGTGAATCATTTTCAAAGCTTTAATTTAGGGATTTCTATTGTGGAGTATCTTGATATTAAATCGCTTATTTTCAAATTGAATTTCTGAATGAAAACCAGAAATAGAGAAACAGCTATTTGCACTGATGAATTATGATAATTCAAATAATTGTAATTGACGCTTCGTAAATTGCTCAGGTCTCCAAGCATGAATAAAAGTTAAAATAGAGTTCTCCGAATTAAAATATTTAAAACCTAAATAATAACAGTTAAACGCATAATTAAGCATTTTCCAACATCAAGATTTGTCATGGAAAATTGACTAAGTTACTAATTTTTCATAAGGATATTTAAAACATCAAACATTTAAATCTAAGCGTTTATAAATTAATTATATGCCAACTGCAAGGTGAAAAATCAAAATAATAAATTATTAAAAATTCTTCTTCTATAATGTCCTGCAATTTCAGTTTAAGTCGACAATTACATGTGATCTAAGATATTTCGTATTTTACTGGCCTAGGTATGTAATGTACTATCTATGATGGAGTTTTAAGTCCTATTTATCTTTAAAAAACAAAGCGAACGTTTTTTTCTTTATATTCCAGTGACACGTTTTATCAAATTGAAATTTTGAAAAAAAATCTATTTGTAATTAAAAAAGTGAGATCTGATTGGTGCTACTGCAATTTTTGAATTTTTTCTGGTTGAAATTTTACAATTTTTAAAGACTTTTACCGCGTCTTCAAAAATAGTGCTTCTCGCACTCGAATTACTACGTTCATTATATACGTTCATTTTTTCCGTAGTTATTATGCGATTGAATATTAGATTACGATTCTTTCCCCTTTTTAAAAGCATTTCTCTATATGGATTTTTAATATTTATATATCGGTACAATTGTTTATAGAAATGCAAATAATTTACTTATAAGTTTTTCATTCTAGAAACACTTCTAATGCATAGTATCAACACGTTAACCAGGTACCCCATTGAAAAGTAGCAATTTTCACTTTGGTTATTAAATTGTTACGCTAGAACACAGAAAAACGCCTATCCTCAAATTACAGTGGTACATAACAAATGAGCTAAAACAAAAATTATTCTGCTGCTTTGCTGCTAAAAATAAAATAAACTTCCAAGTTCTAAGAAATTTTGTACTTTAACATCATAATTCAATACCGACCAGGCCAAATTATTATAACTTGTCCTCATTTAACGCAAAATTTAATTACATTGCTAAAGATTTTTCACGTATAATTATAGAATCACAACGATTATAGTCTAAAATATGCTTCTTGTGTACAATAATCTCAGGGTTCTGCAATTATATATAACATTTGTTTATGAAAATAGAGTTATTGAGAATATTCATCATTTTAGTTATTTTAGTGCTGTGATTTATTGTTCGAACCTTCCTTTCGCATAAGGTGATTCGGGATTATATTGCGCATCAGCCTAATCCTTGTGTACACCGCCAACTCATCCATATTCAATGGATCAGAGAAATGCTGACCATCCTCTCTACTGCGGATTATAAAAAGTTGTCTATTACGCCTCACTATTTGACCCACACGATATATGCCGACTTGCTCTTCTGACCTTACTTCTGGTACTAGACCCACTGATTCTGTAAGAAATAATACATTGATTTTTCTTATATTGCTAGAAAATAACTGCCTTTGTTGTGCGCCGACACTATGGGTCAGAGATGAAATTCGATTATAGGTGTTAAGGAATTTAATATGGAAAAACCAATGAGACGCAAGTTACACAGAATTCTGAGAATTTTTTCCTTTCAAAATGGTATCATGTTACATGTATTACTGACAAAAGAAGGCATTATATCGAGCTTTTTATGTAGGTTCGAAGATGATTCGCGGTAAACAAAATTCACTTCTGATGACGTCATCGTCGATTCCTGAAATCCTTATCAATGTGAACTTAATTAATTGAACGTTCTCCTTTGATATTTTCCGACATGTGCGTCATGTTTCATATAATGCTAAACAATTCTCGGTAAACAAAATTCCATTCTCATGACGTCATCGTCGATTCCTGAAATCCTTATATATTTGAACTAAATTGCGTAAACGTTTAAATACGTATTATTTTTTCACTCTCATGTTAATTATTGCAGCATATGGTAAAATACTACGGAAAATTCTACAAGAAATTTGATGGAGGGGGTAAGCGTCTATAAGAGGTCAGTTCTTCTCTTTCTTCAGTTTGTTGTCAGATGCCAAATTGTGACGAAGAAAAGCAACAAGAGCTAAAAAGTCGTTTGAACGTATTCCTAAAGAACATTCAATAGCTAAAGCAAGCCATTCAAGTGCGAAACGATATACAAACTCTAACACGGAAATTTAAAAATGTGAATCGTGAAGATAACAAGCAGTGAAGGAGAAGAAAAAAGAATGGATTTCTTAAATTTAAAGAAAACCGTTCGCAGTGAAGATTTCCTTCCAACAAAGAAGCTGGCAAACCTAGAAGTTAACAAGGGATATGCAATAACGGACATTAAGGAGGCTAAAACAAAATATGGAACGAGAACGCTTGTAATCATAGAAAACAAATTCACCGTTTTTCTACCTCAAAGAATGGCAAAAATCTTTGAAGAGGATAAATGTCTGCATGTCTAACTTTGCTTAGTTCATGCTCATAAAAACTACCTGCAATAGCTTTATCGCGATAATCTTTAAGCATATACGCCACCGGTTTAGTATTCTCAACATGGCTTACGGTAAATATTTCAGTTTTCCAATTCGGTATTTTCTCAAAAACATCCTTAAATTTACTTATATGCACTTTATCTTCAACTTTAAATTTCGCTTTGTCAACTGCATGTTATACACTGTCATTTTTGTATACATCAAACAACAGTTTTTTCTCCTTTTCTTTAGTATCTTCTTTTGGTTTCATTCGAATAGTCTGATGCCCAGTATCGTTTTAAGATGAAACTAAATCTTTCAAAATATCTATCCATTTGTAATTTCGTAAATTTTTAATTTGTAATTGGACATCGAAGTGTCGACGTTGGTAGTTTCATGTAGCAGGCATTTTGGCATCCAGCTGAGAAATGAGCTCTGAATTGCGATCCACCAGTTCTTGAGATGAATCCATATCAACTTTCAAAATATTTAAACTTTTATATATGGAAGTTTCTAGAGTATCAATCATCATGATATTGTTACCAACTTCGGTTCGCAAGGAAGATATGACATCATGCAGAATCTAAATTTCTTGCTGTAATACATGTTGCATCATATTTAAATTTTCTGCATCATTTAAATCTTTTGCATCAGCTACATTGTACAGCTTTTTCTTTTCGATATCATAATGTCCATCGATGGTCAATTTAAATTTAACTCCTGGTGGACCTCGACTTGCCATATTAGCTCGCTTAGCATGACTTCCGAACACATCGATACTCATTTTGCAAAGGTGCAAAATATTTCTAAAGCACTGATTAATAAAGAATTCCAGCGTATCGTAATTCTTCAATGATTGACATGATTTCATTTGTGTGACTTGGATTTCCCGCTTTTTTTATGAAATTTGTATATTTGAAAGATTTATTATCACAAAAATCCCTATCAACTCTACAGTGTTTTCGATGAAATATGTTGAAATAACAATATTTTTGTAATTTTTAAGGTCTTCATTATTTATAACAGTACATTTGGTATCTCTTTAAACAAAATTTCAAGCAAACTCACAGTCTTTGGATAGCTTACAGTGCCTATATTAATAAGATTTTTATTGAAACTTATCGAAGAATCTCCAATTATTAGACTGTCTTTCGATAATTTTCGTACACCATAAAAATGATCTATATCTCTCCTTCTCTCTCCCAAATTTTGAAGATAATCAATTGTTATATCATTTGATGAAAAGGGAACTGGTTTTTCTAAATCCTCAGAAGCCTCAGAATCGTATGCTGACAAGAATGAAGTTTCATCATCATCTTGACCATTTTGCTCTTCACTTTTATTTTGAAACTCTTGCTGAAATTTTTCTTCAGATTCACTAGTAGTCTCTGCTTTCGTCGAATCGCTTCACTACCTATAGCAATTTCATGCAAAATATGTTTTTGCTTATGAAAGCTCTCCTCACGTGCAGGCACGTTCATACCGTAGTGTTCGAAGTGTAACTGTCTCTATGTATTCATTCCATACATATTTATTGATTTTCCAGATTAACACAGCGGTCAAAACCTTTTCTATATCTACCTTGATTCAGATTTCTATCCTTATCAATTAAAATAAATCCATTCTTATCATCATACCAGCAAGATAAATACACCTTTTTAAATTGTCAATAAGGCATGTCACTATTTACATGATCATCATATATATGCTTCAGATTCATTTCATCTTGTTTAAAGAATACAAGAAAATTAAAATTATCATGTATAAGATGTTTCGAAATACGAACATATGTCTGACTCAAATAGAAACAGTCAAAGTCATTGTGCCTACCCATTGAAAAAATGCTTTTATATTATTTTGATTTTCACAGGCTACATCATCAAATACAAGCACTGAATTGGAATTAGCTTTATTTGGTATGACAACATCATCATGCTCATTGAAAGGATAGTACCTTACAACAGCTACTGAGTTCAGAACTTTTTCTAAAAATCTGTATTTTGTTCGATTTAAAGGTTTAGAGTAAACATAAACATTTTCAAATCTCAATCCATTTGGGTGTATTAATAGAGCCAACAAAGCATTAGTCTTTCCACAGTTGGAAAGTCCACAAAATATTGCTCGTACACTGTTTAGCAGCAAATATCCGTGGCGTTTTTCTTTTATCTCATGTTGTACAAGCAGATTAAAATTATCGATAAGTAGCTTTATAGGTTATGCTTCAAACTGCATCTTGAATGTAACTGAGTGAAAAACTATAAATGTCAGGTTTATGTAGGTTCAGTCTTTAGTATAAAAGTATCTCTCAAACAAATATGATCGTTCACGGTGACAAACCTACAGTCAGTCGTAAGCGATCCTCGAAAGAGGCAAGATGTGGCAAAGGTCTGTTGAATAATATTATTAATAATAATCTTCCTGTAGAGTTTCATATTCCTGGATACCAGTACTGTGGACCAGGCACGAAAGTGGTAAAACGAATTGCCCGAGGTGATCCTAGAATCAATCCTCTTGGCGCTGCTTGTACAGAGCACGATACAGCCTACTCATAAAATAGAGAAAATATAGAGGCTAAAAACTCAGCTGATAGTGTACTTGCTGAAAAAGCTTGGAAACGTGTGTTTGCTCAGGACGCAGGCTTGGCTGAAAAGGACGCTGCTTGGGAATAACTAATGCAATGAAAATTAAATCAAAATTTGGTATGGATCTCAAAAATGATACCTAGTAATAATGCACAAACTGTCATTAAATTTGCTCTCAGGGGTGCACGTGCAGCTGTAAAAAAGACTAATGGAAAAAGAAATGTAAAGAAGCCTCGAATTTTACCAGTTCCAAAGAAATTTAGTGGTTTTCTACCCTTTCATCAAGCTTCATTAATAGTGATGAGATTAGAATTGGAGTTAAGAATAAAAATATTGGTCTCACTAGTCTCATGAAAAATTATTTATCTCTAAATCCTAGACAATCACGTTACACACAGATACTAGCTGGCTTAAACTAAATAATAATAATCAATCACTAACCATCGCCACTGGTTACTTTATGTAGCCATACCTCTTAGTATGATATTTAGGTTTGCTGAGGATTATCACAAAATCATTGTCAATGCTAAACATGAACTTATTTTCATAAGATCAAAAAGTGATGCAAATTCCATCTTGCAAGCAGCCTAGGTGTCTCTCTCTCTCTCTCTCTATCTCTCACTCCTCGACTCATATATTTACATCACTCATCATATTTTTCACAATTTACACATACAAATATACACAATTATACAAGTTTTTTAGAATCGCTGTACATAATCTCAACTCTTCTTTGAGAATTGAATTCTTTTTTTGGAAAATGAACAATAGTTTTTATCAACATCCATTGCCTTCTGTGATTGGATTTTGTAGTCCCAAGGAAGTGTGTCGTTTGTATGAGGAAGTAGTATCCTCTTATCATTTCGCCACCTGAGGACGATCTTGTTTTGCTCAATTGAGTGAACTTCGTGTTTTCGGCTTCGAATTAACCATTGAAGTCGAGTGAGAGTTTGATAATGTAGCAAAGTTTGTCTATTCTATATTCTTAAAACGTAATTGTCCCTAAAGTGTACCCTTTAATCCCTTTGGCTTTATTTTTTTCCCCTTCTTCACCCAAAACTTTATATGATTACAATTTTGATCTTAGCCCACGAATTAAGTAACAATTTTCCCGTTACATTCGTCCTGCATGAGTCCCAAGACTTTTCTGTTTAGTAAGTCAATTTCGCATACATTATTTGGAGGATAGTCTGAGGTGTCACGTTTATCGGAATCTTCTTTAATATACTCATATAAGTTTAGTCCTGTAGTGTGGTAAATCAAGCTGTCTGTGTCAGTGTAGAGTAATTTTGTCTTTTTACTGAATGCGTACTTCATGCAATTATGATGAAAGTCGTAAATCATTATCTTTGATATGTCTAGATCTGTGAAGCCTATATAGTTGGTCTTATTGAATTTAATTTTGATTTTACTCATTTCAATGATCACCATGTCCTCACCAAATATAGTGCAGCTATGAAAGTTTGGTTTGGCAATCAGAGCTTTTGCACCCCATCTTCCTTTCCACTTTGTTACTAATCTGACATCTTTGTGCTCCCTTACGTTCTCCATGGTCTTTCCGAAGACAGAGTTGTTCATGAGTTTGAAGAAATTTTTTTCAAATTCATTTTTTTCCTTCTTTCTCAAATCAGTATTAAAATCAATATAGGCTTTGATCAATGGCTTTTGCTCGAATTCTAAAATTCGATGAATTCTAACAAGCTTCATTCCCATTTTTAAATACTGTTTTAAGTTTTGATAATGGAGAATTTAATTCGTCTTTGATTTCGAATTGGTAATTAGTTTCGGGTTTTAGTTGTTGTAAGAGGAGCTGAAAAATGCTCTGGGCATAGTGGCAGGTCTTTATGCAAATCATGAAGTTCTTCAGGATATTCCAAATCTATTTCGAGAATCTAACCTATTTCTGAATCATCGGGAATGTTAAAAAAATTTGGTTTGTTTTCAAAATCAGTAAACCATTTAAAATTGCTATAGGGTAAAGATTGGCTCATAGCTTTACCGTATTGATTATTCATATGGAAATGACTGATATAGGACTCGGGTGCATTTTCATCAAAATTCGATCCCATGAATCTATTATTTGCTTTCGCATACCTATTGGGGCACTGCGACACACCACCTCTTATTGCTCCTTCAACAAGTAATAATATTTCTAGATCTGTTAATAGATCGAGTTCAATTCCAGTATACTTTAACATATCGAAAAAAAGCTCTAGTGCAGTATAGTAGTGTAATGGATCCAAATCATAAGTGTCAATGCAACGACATCTTAAACTTTCAAAAATATCTGCTAAGAGAAAAACATTATTTTTTAAGTATAAATTCGAATATTCACCTTTTTTGCCAATAATCACCTTTATCGTATGGAAATACGCCTTTTCTAGTTAATAATTCAAATTCATCATCATTTTTTGAATATTTTCTTATAATCAATTTTTCATCATCGCTAAGATTTGAAGCTAATTTGAAAACGCTACTTGGCATAAATCAAAAAGAGTCTATGAATGTGAGTTTAACTTTTGTATTTTGCACCCTTTTTGTAAAGGATAAATATTTTTCCTTGTTTATAGGTAATAATGAGATATTACCTGTCATGTGAACATCATCTTGGTTAAAATATTATTCGCAAATATGACAAACTTTGGCGTTTTGAAAACCATGCTCTTGTTTCTGATAAGCATTTCCATGCATATTGGTAACTGGTTCTAACAATAACTCTATGTCAGCATATACTGCAAATTGAACCCCCTCTTTGTATTTATAATTTTGAAATTTTGCAATGTTATCCGCTTCTGTGTGGAGTATTAGTGTGCAATTATTATTTAGATTATCAATTCTATGTTTTTCAAGAGATTTCTCAAATCTGAAGTGGCACAAACACCGGTCACAAAAGTATGTATAATGATCATCTTTTGACATTTATGAGCTCACAAGTCTATATAGATTTTTGATTAAAGAAAAATAAAACACTTCTACATCTGAATCATAGTTAGTATTTTCAATCATAAGAAGGTGAATAGGAGCTTTTTTAGATTTTTCCTGGCTTATAACAACTGGAACAATTTCCTCTTTCTTAGTGTATTGTACAGACTCTAATCCATACACATTCATACTTAAACCGTTCATTTTCTCAAATTTTGGAATAACCTCAAGGGTAATTGGAAATTTGACGTCATTATATTTAGTTCTGAACCATCGAGCTTAAGATATGAACTGATTCTTCCTGCATTTTTTTCAACTGGGTGAAGAGCTGCCATTACTGACCAGAGAAAACAATTTGAGTCTTTATTTTTAATATTGCCCGCAGCTTTTTTTCTCTGTATAAAGTCGGGTAATTCAGTGAATGTTGAAGCTTCAACTTAAAAAGGGGTATATATATTTATGTTAACCATTAAGCTGATCAATTATATTAATCTCCGTCCTGAATCTGATGTTTCTCAATCTTCAATTTTAACTTCAACTTGTTGACGAACTTTATCCTCAAACCATTCACTAATATTCGTAGACGTTAGAACAGAATTATTTTTAGTGCAAATTTCATTTTTAATTCGCGGAATACACATGCGTTTACAATCATCCAAAAATATATTTAAATCTTTATGAGTTAAATTTATTATAATGCCCGTTCTTATTCGTGTTCGAAACGCACTTGCTACATCACCCCAACTCACCCTTTCATTCAGTTTCTTCGAAGCTCCACTCATGCCAGTTCCTGTCTTGAGCAACTTCTTGAATTTTCTGCTTGCAGTCTTCAGATCACAAATTAACGTCATAATCGCATGTTTTTGGCCTACGGATAGCAGAATCTTCTTCCTCAATATTTTGTTTAATATCCGGATGTTTTTAGTTCCAACCCTCGTCCACAATCTAATTTCATCAGCTGCTGAGGGTTGCTTCTCGAGTATAAATTGATATCCCATCTTCATGATTTGTAAAACTTTTTCACATTTTCCGAAATCCATTTTTAACTTAAAATGGAATCCGCGAACACTTATAGATACACGGTGTAGATTTACAGATATTTGAGGTTATGTAAGTCTTGTTATCAACGGATGACACTTATTGAAACACTGCATAGATTTCGAGACATTTAAAGGTTATGTAAGTCTGGTTATCAACTGATGACACTTAATGAAATACTACACAGATTTAAAGTTATTTGAGATTATGTGATTCTCGTTATTAACTGATGGAATCACCGAAAACATTGAATTTTAATATAGATCTTAGAGCGTTTAATACTTCAAACCTACTCGTGGCTGTTTACCAGAACCATGACAAAAACAGAGAGTGCACCGTTTTTATGGTTCCAATATTGGTGAAATGTGGCAACACTGTCGATAAGGATTCCACGAATCGACGATGACGTCATCAGAATGGAATTTTGTTTACCGAGAATCATGTTCGAACCTACATAAAAAGCGCGATATAATGCCTTATTTTCTCAGTATTACATGTGTCTATGTGACTATATTCTATGTAACTTGCGTCTCATTGTTTTTTCCATATTACATTCCTTAATGCCTATAATTGAATTTCATCTCTGACCCATTTTGTTGGCGCACAATAAAGGCACCATTGCGATAAATATTTAATACATAAAAATTATATTCTTTTGGGGTGAAAAACTTCAATTCCGAGAATAGCAGGTATTAAGTAACCTAATATTGCGATATCAAATATTAAATCATCTCCTGTTCCATATTTTTGGGGCTCAAAACATCCATTCCCATGATTTTCATGTATTGACTTCCAATATCAATAGTGTGGATCGGATACTTTAAAACTGTAATTTGTTAGTCACCACAAGGAGCGGAACCAATCTTACAGGGTTCTGCGCTCTAGCCGCAAGTTTGCTATTCGTACAAAAAAAGTTAGCTAGAACCGGTATTACCTATCCACTTAAATCCATGTATCTAATAAATGAAATTTTTGTTTGAAACAGTCTCTACAGGCCCCCATACTTTTCCGTCACATTTTTCATACCCTAAACAATTATTTCAAAACCTAAAAAAGTGATTTTTCCCATGCACTTTACATGGGAAACTTCAAGTCAAAACCGGTACCTGTTAAAATTAAAAAATTAAAAATTACGCAATTTCTTTTTCGAATTAGGAAGAAATGGGAGGGGAGCCGTTGCCCTCTGAAACAAAAAAGCGCCCTCTAAAGAATTCCTCTAGAATCGAACCGAAGGGCCTATGACAAAGCCACCGAATGCGTCCTCGGGTTAAGGATAGGGGTTCCTGTACCAAGGGTTTCTGCTGACTATGGTTACAAAAATAAATAGGGAGTCGCCGACAATGGTCCAGAGGCGGTCCCGAAGGAATTAACCCCCAAACAGAGGTGTGAAAACCGTTTTGAAAGCTGAATGGCACCAAGGAAGGACGAACCCCTTTCCCTAGCTTCTCGTGGGAAAAACAATGACAACACCAAACATAGTTGTAGTTAGTGCGGTTCAAAAAAACAGAATGCGCAGGGCTCCCGACAATAGGTCGGCCAACAATGCCGACCACTCTATAGCTGGGGGAGCCAATGAAAATGGATTCAATGCGATGGATCGGCGGAATCTCGGGACCTTTAGGTAGACGAAGCGACTAAATCACGACTCTCTAGAGTGCTACAATGCTGCAAAACTATGCCAAACTACTCCGAAAAAGGGGCTCTTTAAGTGGAACGCCTACTCTACCACAGCTAGAACAAGCCGGGAACAGAGAGAGAGAGAGGCGACACTAAGACAAACCGCGGGCAGGCAGCTCTAAATGAGTCCAGCATACTTTAAGACATAAGCAATAAAAGTCTATTAAGTCAACTAAGATGCCTACAGTTCATTAGGGTATCATGAAAAGAATCATTTTACAGGGAATTGCAAAATTATTCGATCCCGTAAGTTTATTTAGTCCAATAATTTCATATGCGAAATAAATCATGCAAGAACTTTGGTAATCTAAAGTTAACTGCGACGAGTCATTACCTGAGTCTATTCATTATAATTGGATTAACTTTTGTATGCAAGTAGAATCAATAAGTAATGTTTCTTACTTTCAAGAAATGTCGTGATTCATAGCATATAGAAATAGTTATTATCCGTTGTTTTCAGACAACTTGTTTTTACAAAGAAATTGAAAATTTTACAAAAGGCGATTCACTGAACAGAAAAAATCAAATTTACGACAGAAATTATGGCTCATTGATGGTAGAAGTCAAATTGTGGACGTAGATTACTACGGTCCGTGTTACAGAAGAACGCGAAAATATAAAAATAAAAGAAGGGTCAATATTAATACATGTGTTTTCGTCTGTATGATAATAAAAGGGATTCATATTGAGGTTGTAAGCAATTTAGGTATGAAAGGGTTTCTAGGAGCTTTGCGACATTTTATTGCACGAAGTGACAAGCACCAGTTCATATATCTGTTTATAGTAAGTTCTGTAAAATTGTTTTGTTCGTTTCGTGATTACACTGTAGAAATAATTGGTTAACACTCAGAATCAATTTTTACTTCGTTTATTTTTACAGTAGAATCACATTAATCTAAGATATAACAAAATAAAACAAAAAGTTATCACGAGGTATAAAAAATTGCTACGGATTGAGAACTTGTTCACTCCTTATAGGATGCATTCAGAATGATTTTCAGGTTTGTAGCAGAACACAAGAGAGCGAAGATCACAAATCGGAGACTAAATTAGTGAAGCGAAATACAGTAGGGATAGATCATAAGCTATGATTGGCTCTTACAAACGACCGTAGGGAAATTTGGAAACACCCTTTTTGGGATGTATATTTTAGGAGAACCCTGGTAAAAGAATTTGAGGAAGGTTTATTACTCTTGACCAGAGCCTCTAAAAATAATTGATTTTATGGCAGTATTTAAGGCCCTATCTGTTAGCATAGAGGAATCGGTTCAGCTTTCATAAATTCTTAAATTGACGAAAACAAGGCCGCAAGGTTTATCGCTGAAACGTGCGTTTTTCTAGGATTTGAGGACTAAGAAGGATCAAGTTATAAATTTTTACAGAGGTAGTTTTTACTTTAAGTTTAAGGATTGCTTAGCTTTTGTATTTTCTGTTTTCTCTTTCGAAGCCTTTGAGAGCTCAAGAAATAAAATTTGCTTTCCCTAAATTTCAAAAGATGGTACCTTTAAAACGTAACAAAACCTTTGATTTCTCTAGCAGTGTCGGTGCTGATTTTCAATTTATTCTCCTCTCAGCCCGTTACTTTGGCGGGCTGTTGAAAGCTAATGTAAAGTCATATAAACAACACTTCAAATGAGTCGCTTGGAATGCCCTATTTACATATACAGTCTGTCAAGTTAAAGCGTGGGTGGCTTTACTCGCAGTCGGTAAGGTGTATCGACATGATTTTGGTGTCAAAATATTAAGAAGCCTCTTTCATGCTTTTTGATTTAACATTCAGTTTGCTTTCAATTCTCATCTTGTTACCAAGTTACAAAAAATGAGTTCCGTATACGCTTCGCGCTTCGAGGC
>NC_046657.1:52552731-52559936 GCF_010883055.1 Belonocnema kinseyi
TTAAATCAAAAAGCATGAAAGAGGGAGCTCTTCTTAATATTTTGACACCAAAATCATGTCGATACACCTTACCGACTGCGAGTAAAGCCACCCACGCTTTAGTTTGACAGACTGTAAAGAATTTCACACACTCTCTTTCGAAATATAGTCCATTTTAAACTCGAGAATACTCAGTCCAGTTGCGACAGATACAAATGATATCTCTGCTTTGAAGCCAGGACACTTTTTGATAGGTGAATCAATGACTAATTTGCCTGAACCTGACATCTTGCCTTTACCTTAAAATCGATTATCAGCTTGACAGTTAATTTCTAAAATACGTCAGAACTATTGGAAAATATGGAGAAACAACTACTTGAATGAGTTAAATATTCGTCAAAAATATGGCAGTGATACAACGAATCCAAAGGAGGGTATGTCAGTGTTAGTGAAAGTGGACAATATTCCTCGTATGCAATGGCCGTTAGCTAGGATTCATGAATTATATACAGGAAATTATGGAATTTTTAGGACTGTCACTTTAGAATGCGCTAATCAAATGTTAAAAAGAACTGTAAGAAAAATTGCTGTTTTACCTATAAACTTTGACAATGTCGAAAAGTAATGTTGATCGCTTACTCTCTCACCGCGGGAAGTATGTATAATTTAAGTCTCAACGTTATTCTTTTCGATCTTTTTGCCCATATATTCCTGTGATATATAATTATCTTGTTTATATTAACCCTACTCTGAAGAAATTTTGTGAGGTCTAAAGCCCAGAGAGAAAGATTCAGAAATACAGAGAAATTTAAAAGAGATATGTACTATAATATTTAATTCTTCGAATAAAATAAGATTGATATGATTTTGTTCAAATCAAATTAATTTACTTATACGAAATGCTTGCCTTAATATTCCTAATTTGTAAAGCATAAGATTGACACGGTCCTGCCCACTGGATTGATTAAAACAATAATCAGTTGATCAGTGTATCGACGAGAGTAAAACTAACTATTGGTATTGGCCATCATTGGACTTTACTTTAAGAATCTTTACAAATAGAATAATAAGGTCGATCATTCATCAAACTATCACAACAAAATAATGAGTCAAATGCAACAGGACAATGTTTTTTCAAAACGCCCTATATTTGAGTGTTTACCAGACCATTTAGTCAGTAGCAATTCCAATGGAGGCAATGCGTAAAAAACACCTCATCTGCAAGACACAGAAGCTATGCATATAAAAAACCACATCTGTGAGACAAACATTCTTTGTCTTTAAAACATTTTAGGATCTTCTTAGCAGAGTCATGGAAAAATTGGGTATGTACGTTTGTGGTCCTCATTGAAAAAGTGCCCGATATTTTGTTTATATGCATGCGTAGTTCATATTAATCGGAGATACGTTCATACAAACATTTAAATTTTATTGGATATAATTTCCATTCATAATACATTTCGACAATAGACAGCTATGATCCATTTATTATACTTTTACAAAAAAGCACAACAGAGAGCATTTATTTATATTTTCGGAATTTCAACAACAGTTAATTTTTTATATAACACGAATCCAAATTATTTTTGAAATGTTGGGAGTGTGCATTAACCATAAGGAATTTGTGTGTGTACAATTTCGGGTTTATTTTAAAAAAAAATTGTTACGAATTGATCATTTAAAGCATTGTCCATCGCTAGCCACTGATTTCTCTTATATTTCTGGCAGCATACAACCAAAATCATATAAATTTTTTAACCTCTAAAATATCAAAATACCCGAGAAAAAAAACGAAGTCATTTCTTTCTTAAGACTAGCTGGATATGAACAAAAACTTAAAAAAAAATATATCTACAATAGCTAAACTATTAACAGCACTGTTAAAGAAAAATCAACCCTTTAAGTGGACGTCATCTTGCAAAAAAAGTTTAGAGTTTATGAGATGTAATAAATTGGGTGTTTATTACATCTCAAAAACTCTAAATGAACCTGATGTGAACTTTACCACGACCAAAAAGAAAACATTAGCAATCATCTGAACAGTTGAGCAGTTTCGACAATTTCTTCTCGGATGTAAATTTATAATACCAAGGTTCATGGGGTACAGATTTCAGATGGAAGCATACTCATACAAGGTCGCGTATGAAAAGCAGTGAAGGAAAGCGCGGCAGCTGACATGCTTTCAACAAAAGAAAGAGAATACCCAAGTCAATCAAGTAAATAATTTCCAGGAAGTCAACAGGATTGATACATCATCATCATCAGACATAGATAAAGAATTAATTTCTGAAAGGTGGCGAAATCATGAACCGATGAATGAAAGAATAACATTAAAAATATGTAACAAAATATTTTGTGTTTGCTAAGATCCCAGTTGCAAGATTAGGACAAAGTAAAATGGACCAAACTTCTCTACATAAAAATTAAAAATTTCACCTGATACAAAACCTGTAAGATATTTCAATTTCACATGGAGGATCACTTAATTGCAGTAACGGAAATTGTACACATCAGAGATATGTAGAATTTTCTACTACAGACAAACTTCAAAGAACACACATTCTGCCAGTGTATACGGCCTGATATAAAATTAAGGGAATGCAGACGCAGCCAAATGAGAAGATCGCGATAGACATAGTTGGTCTATTGCCGAAAGCAAAGAGTGAAAAAAAAATTTATACATTCAAGGCCTGCTCTCGAAATATATCAATCTTATAACACTGTTTTCCACTCACAAAGCAATGGAGCCCTCGAGAGAACTCATGGAACAATTAAAGTTTTGTTAACGACATACTTAGCCGATAACAAGAATAAACGAGATAAAAATTAAACCCAATTATATTTGGAAGAAAAGTCAATTTATCTTGAGTCTGAGCAACAACCAAGTCGTTAATCCATCAAGAATTGTAAGACATTTGACGAAAGAGACATGCAGAATATTTGGAACAAGGAAGAACTGCCATCTGGAGGTACCACCGAAATTAAAAACATAATTTTATCCGTCGATTCAATTGCCCGATTTCAAGGTGAGTGCAGAATAGCAAAATTCACAGCCGACGTAAACATTGACGTATGTTCGTTATGTGTGGTACAATTTTGGTACAAAGAAATGTATTTATATTTATCTAAACGTAAACTCCACAAAAATGCAAGACAGCTGCCAATACTATGCCCGAGCATCCATGTAGGAAGTACGCCATATGTTGGACATACGTCTATTTTTATGCTGGCGGTTAATTGCCTATTCTTGACTCACCTTCACAAGGTCCATCGCACTGTACCGTCTTGGAAAATTTTTATTTATTTCTTACACGTAAAGATTTTAATCAATTGTATTTTGGCAAAAATGTTGAGAAAGATGCGCAATGATAATAACATATGTTTTGTCTGTTTTAAAGTGAAAGGAAAATTTTTGAATCTAGTTTACGTCTGGGTGTAGGTTATTTTACTATATGATTGAATTAGTATTTTATAATATTGTACTTACGAACATAATCAAACGAAATCGTGATAATGAAAATCAGAGTTGAAATAAACGTCTTCATTCTTCTGAAATAAAAGAGGTGTCTTTGATCAAATTCCAGAGCGGCAACTGACAATATTTTCCATACGTCTCGTACGTGCTTATATACTAGCCACTATCGCATTACTAGCAAAAGTTTTTATCTACATTTAGCTAGGTAACTAAAACGAAAAAAATAGATTGTTTTGCAATGTTTATCCTTCTTTCTGTGAAGTAGGAAAATTTTATTTAATATCCTCGGAAATATCCAGAATAGACCAGATATCAGTCGTGCTAATCGCAAATGAGTCACATTGAAAATGAATTAATGTATCTTCACAATATCTACGTATTATGTATTTCTTTCTACATTTTTTTGTTCAAAAGGTTTTTTTAAGAATTTAGAAACTGCTCAAAAGGTTCAGAAATCACTTTTACGCTCGTTACAATCCTATGAAGAACTATTACGAAATATTAAGTATGCACAGTTCATTCAAAAAGTTTCGGAACTTATTTTTTTCTAATCAAGCTTAAGGCGATACAGTTCAGTCTCTGCAAGAAATAATTACTCTGCTTTATTTTGAGTCAAATGCACTTTGGTTCATCGCAGTCACTTTAGTCGCTTGTGTGGATTCTACGATTGAAACTATTAAGATTTTTCAGTTTGTCACAATTTGAGTAATGGAATGTATGATGTGTTACGAAATGCTCATTAAAGTGGCTGCCTAGTGAGAAACAAAGTTTTCAAGTGGTAAGCGTATATGAGAGATAACCGAGAATCGCTTCAGGACGATCCAAGAGAAGAGTGTTCCATCTCAAGCGTCACGGACTGTAACGTCAAACATATGCGTACGCTCCTTGCAAACAATCGTCAACTGAATATTGAAATCTAATCAAAGGAACTTTAAATATGTGTATGTATTGTTCACATCATAGTGCTCGATGTTCTCGACCAAATAAATGTAAACTCTATGTTCGTACCCTATTATCTGCTACAAGAGAAGACATTGCATCATTTTTTGGCGGCAACGGCACGTATCGTATTACGAGTTTCTGAAGCACCTTTTTCTAGTTTTAAACAAAGCTTAATTGCGACTCTTTGTTCCATTACTCAAATTGCGACTAACTAAAAAATCTTAATAATTTCAAAAGTTTACTCCACATAAGCAACTAAAGTGATTCCAATGTACCAAAGTGCGTTAGACTCAGAATGAAGCAGAGCGTGTATTTCATGCAGAAACTGAATCGTATCAACTTAAGCACAATTAGAAAAAAGATCACTTCAGGAACTTTTTGAATAAACTTTATAGGCCTATGATCATGCTTCGAAGTTGAATTTCTTGTAATTTTTTCCCGATTCTTGAAAATTCATTCTAGGAAATTCGTTGTTGAATAGAATAATATTTAAATAATGCAAGAAGTAATGCAAAAAATTTATAAAATACACACGAATAATTGAATTATTTTCTCCATATGGATTTTCATACTATTTTACAGACTCCAAAAAATTTTAAAATATTTTGAATTTTTTAAGATTATTTTTAGGTATTTCAAAGAATTCCATAAGATTCCAAAGATTTCAGTAAATCTGCAAGAATTTAAAAGACTGTTAAAGTATATCAAAGATTTCTAGCACGAATAGTTTTCAAATTTGAGTGAACACAGTCAAAAGAAAACCTTAAAGTCCGCTAATATAGCGACGGAATTCAAGGTGTGATCAAAAGAAGAACGCGACGTCCTGAGTCAGCAGTAGCCTAAAAATTTAAAGTCCGCACACTTTGCTCAATACAGTCCGCCTTCTTTTGTTTGAAAAGTAAGATCTATAATGCGAAGATTCAGGCAGTCATAGCAGAGAGTACGGCGATCGAGATGAATTTTCGTATTGAGTAGGCTGAATTTAAAAAATAAATGAGAGCTTGGATCGCATCTGATGAAACTCAGCACCCTTGGAACGGACTTTCTATTATCGCACACTTAATATAAACAATTTTGATCAGCCGTGCGGCTTTTACGTTCATTTTCGAACTTAAATTACTATCCGCCAAGACAGGATGACTTTATGTTTACCTCAATATCGTAATTTAAGTTGCATAATGAATTTAAGGCAATCCTGAAAGTAAGTCAAATTAAATTTTAAGGTTTTCTTTTTAATGTGAAAAGATATTAAAACTGAAATATTACACATTTAAAAATGTTAGACATACTGATAAATTTTATATCCGGGACTTTTAAGTATTCAAAGGGTTCAATTCTAGCATGAAAAATAATTTTAATTTAAAAACTCGAAACTTCTAAACTCTAAAGAGACGTCTCTAAAGCATGAAAAGAAAGGTTAATACAAAATGTGAAATAAAAAATTGCCACCAGCATGATTTCCACAAATTTACTTTGTATATTTTTGTTATAGGGCACCCAATTTTTGATATTGCAAAAAAAAATAAAAATACTTCTGTTTCAAGATAGATGCACATTATAAATTAAAATAATAATAATAGGACTTTCTTTAAAGTGATACATTTGTCAGGGTAGCTGCGAATAAATATTAATTCCAATGAAGAAACAAATATTAAAGAAATAATCAAAAAAAGGCTTACATGTGGTAATTAAAATATAACAAATATAATCGCTTTTTTCTCTGAAATTGTGCACATTCACAATAGGACCATAATATAGGATACTGAGTAATGAGAGCGAGCATTCCGCAGCCCTGCTCTCATGGCTCATACCAGATTTTTTAACATCTAACAAGCAAGGTACCCAAGGTGTACCTTACCGATTTTCTTAAAATTGTGATATGTTGTAGAACATCAAAAAATATTTGACACGTATTTTTTTATACGTGCCCATAAGCCCATTTAAGGGGTGAAAACCACACTTGAAGTTCACCCCTAGAAACACATTTTTTTTAATTTCTCGAATACAATTCGTAATTTTTTACTGAAACAAAGTGGGTAACACTTTTGATTGAAAAGCACATATTTATGCATTATTTTTAGTCATCAGAGTCGCAACCCCCGTTTTTTATTAATGAAAAACTATATTTGATGGCCATTTTTTTCACTATACACATTCCAAAATCTGTTGAATCTTGACAAAATTAATTGTTTTATGCACAATAATCAAAAATAAAGTTGACCTGTTCCGGCATTTTCAAAAAAAAATTCCCTTGAGGGGCTGAGCTACCCCTAACATTTATACTGTTATATTTCGTTATTCCATTACTATATCATGTTGTAAAACTCTTGGACACTATTAAAATTGTTAAGTAAAGTTGATGTAGTTTGAAATTTTCTGAAATTAGCCCTTACAAATGAATTCATCCCTAAAATTTAATCACAAGTATTATTTTTTCATTACTTAAAAATACCCTCGGACTATTCAGTGGCGTAAAACGTGTAATAATATTAGTTCACATCCTTGGTATTGAATTAGAATTCTTTACCCCCACTAATGTATCAACCTCTATTTTTTAATAAAAAAAATGACACCCTTTTCAATATGAAAATACTAGTTTTTTGAGTTTAAAAAAAAAATCTTGGCAGTATGCACAATATCCAAATACGAAATCGACTGTTCTCACCTTAATAAAAATAACCTATAATAAGGGGTGAACCAGCCCCAAAGGAGATATTGTCGTATCTCTATGATTTTATTCTTTTTCTATGGGACTTTCAAAGTTAATAAAAAATTAATGATTCAAAGCAAGAAGAACTAACTAACTATC
>NC_046657.1:52560036-52562795 GCF_010883055.1 Belonocnema kinseyi
TGGAATCCAATAAATGTGCAACCAAATTCCAAACTCCAAATTTCATCAAAGTATAACATAGTATTTTAGAATTCGTACATATTAATTCTACCATATAATTTTGGGTCAATACTTATTTCCTGATTATAAGTGAAATTTCTTTTTGCGTAAAATTTCTTAACGCGGTAATTGGTAGATATTGTATACATGCCCTCGCCATTTTTTAAAAAATGCAAAGAAATTGAAAGTACTTTATTTTACAGCTCTTTACAAGCCCTATCTAAAGAAACCATAAAAAATTATTTTCATCAAATATGACGTGGGTATAAGCATTTTTCAAAAAATTAATATTTTTTTTTCAAATTTTCATACATCTGAAAACTTTAATGGCAATAATATATTGTACAGAAAATATTTGTTTTTTTAAGTAGACACTGGAAATTTTCCAGATTTTCTTTTTCGAAAAAATGGTTTTTTTTACCCTACATTTTTGAAAAATATTTTTCCGAACAAAAAAGCTCAAAAATTTTTACTGTATTCACTTCAAAAAGCAAACCTGTTCTCTTCGATACATCCTTGTCTATCATTTAAATTTACGGAGATGTTAAAAATTTGAAACAAAATGTCAATTTTTTGAAAAAATGTTCATACTCACATCGTATTTGACGAAAATAATTTTTTAATTAGTGATTTAGATATAGCTTATAAAGAGTTATAAAATGCAATACTTCAAATTTTTATGTGGTCTTTTTCCAGAATTGGTGAGGGATCAAAGACGGATAAGAAATTTTGGAATTTTCAATATTTAATTATCGTTTGAATAAATTAGAAATGAAATTGATACGTAATTGTCAGTGTACTATTGATTTAAATGATATTAAAAATTATTACCCGACTTTGTAAAAAAATATTCAAATTAATGCGCTTCGGATTTCACCGTGTAAAAAACAAATAATAATTATTATTTCTAGGTATTGGGAAAATGACTATCAATCCTATAAATGTTATACAATTATTATTATTATTATTATTATCTTTTCAAGCTATGAATATACAAGAAAGTCCCATTACTAAAGATGAAATTGCTTTGAAGGATAATATAGAAAAACTATTACTTGATTGTATAAATAACTTTGAGGATCCAGAATTCATTGTGGAATCTACATTAGCTTTTCAAGAGCCATTTAAGGATAGTGATATGCATATTCTTGACGATATTAACAGAATCTGGTCACCGGATGTTGATGAACACGGAATAGTATGTACAGCGGATACAGAAGATCTATCTTGGGATTACAAACGAAAAGCTGTGGACTATCGGAGAAGCGGAGTTACAAAAAATCTCGCTCTGCAAACTTTGGAGCATAGATTTCGAAAAGTCCAATCAATTACACAGTTGAGACGATGGGCGCATACTTTGAATAAAGGAGGCACTTATAAAGAAAAAATTGGAAGAATCAATAAATTGGTATTAGATAATTTTCAGTCGGCTTCCGATGCCGGTTATATAATTCACGATAGAGATTTACAAAAATGGACATTACAAGCTCAGAAAATCGTTGGACATGAAGATATAAGGTTTGTAGAATCTGTAAGTTCGACGACTCAAAGTTACACAGTTCAACCACTCATTTCAAGTGATGGGAGACTGCTTTCCCTATTATTCATTGTTTGAGAAGAAGGTAAAGGAACCTTTGGACCGGTAGTAGAATCCAAATTATTCAAGCCATCAAATATTTACGTGATGCCTTCCGCTTCTGGCAAACTGACTTCAGGTATGATATTTATTATTCATGATTACAGTTTTTAACTTATGTCACGTGAATAAAAATGAGTTTTTTCAATGGTTACAGAACATTTCAAAACATGGCTGAAGGATGTGTTTTTTCCCAATGTTGGGCATTCAAGTGTCTTATTAATTGATTCGTGGAGTGGGCATTGCCCTGATTCTGTAAAGGAAGCAGCACCTCCAAATAAAATTGTTGATGTAAAAATAATTCCAAAAGGAACAACAGGCAAAATTCAGCCACTAGATGCTTTCGGCTTCCGAGTGTGGAAAAATTACGTCCGTCGCTTCGAGGATAGTGTAACATTAATGAATGAGGATATAGAACTTCATAAAAGAAATAACATTATAAAACTCCAATCTTTGGTACATAATCAATTGTCATCTCCTCGATACAACAACCTATTCAAATATTCATGGTATAAAAGTGGCTACGTTGAATCAAAGCCAAATGAATTTTATAACCCCGTAGATTTTAGTTTTGGTAATTATTGTAATGAGCGTTGTGAAGTTCCTGGTTGCTCTAACCCAGCAATTGAAAGATGCTATTGATGTAAGAAATCATTATGCTTGAAACATTTTTTTAATGATTATCATTATTGCCAGGATTATAAAAAGTAACATTAAAACTCAAAACTATTGAAATATTAAATTTATGAAAATTTTTTTGTACTTTGAATCATTAATTTTTTATTACCTTTGAAAGTCCCATAGAAAAAGAATAAAATCATAGAGATACGTAAATATCTCCTGTGGGGCTGGTTCACCCCTTATTATAGGTTTTTTATTAAGGTGAGAACAGTCGATTTCGTATTTGGATATTGTGCATACTGCCAAAATTTTTTTCGTCAAGCTCAAAAAACTAGTATTTTCATATTGAAAAAGGTGTCATTTTTTTATTGAAAAATAGGGGTTGATACATTAGTGGAGTAAAGAATTCTAATTCAATACCAAGGATGTGAACTAAAATTATTACACGTTTTACGCCACTGAA
>NC_046657.1:52562895-52568036 GCF_010883055.1 Belonocnema kinseyi
TAGTATCCAAGAGTTTTACACCATGATATAGTAATGGAATAACGAAATATAACAGTATAAATGTTAGGGGTAGCTCACCCCCTCAAGGGATTTTTTTTTGAAGATGCCGGAGCAGGTCAACTTTATTTTTGATTATTGTGCATAAAACAATTAATTTTGTCAAGATTCAACAGATTTTGGAATGTGTATAGTGAAAAAATGGCCATCAAATATAGTTTTTCATTAACAAAAAACGGGGATTGCGAGTCTGATGACTAAAAATAATGCATAAATATGTGCTTTTTAATAACAAGGGTTACCCACTTTGTTCCAGTAAAAAATTACGAATTGTATTCGAGAAATTAAAAAAAATGTGTTTCTAGGGGTGAACTTCAAGTGTGGTTTTCACCCCTTAAATGGGCTTATGGGCACGTGTAAAAAAATACGTGTCGAATATTTTTTGATGTTCTATAACATATCACAATTTCAAGAAAATCGGTGAGGTACACCTCGGGTACCTTCCTTGTAAGTAACAAGAGATGGTGATGCGAGTGAAAAAAAAGGAAGCAAAAATATCCACTAGCAGTTTGTTGGGAAAATTATAATGAGGGGCAAGTTTTCAACGTTCAAGTAATAATTTGAAGTTCTACATTATATTTAGATTGTTCCCTGTGGTTCCTTCGCTTTGAATCCTGAGTACTGTTTGTCACAAATTTGTATACATTTCTCAACTTTTTGTCCATTGTATTTGATTGACCATTTTGCATTATGAAAGTTTGAACTAAAATTCGGAATCAAAGCCCTAAACAATTTCAAGGTACAGACTTTTACGAAAATTTGTAAATTTTTTAATTCTTTCATTCGTCATATTGGAGCGAACGTTTTGAATTTTCCCAAATTTTACATGCGATTTGGAATCGGAGTTCTAAATAATACTTAAATGCTCACTTTTAGAAAAATGTTTCAATTTCTTAAGTTTTTTGTCCACAACATTGGATCCAGATTTATGTTCAACCACCCAAAAAATTTCTGATCACTCTTTTTCAATAATTTGATACACATAAAGCTGGGCAACTATAAGATTAATATTTTTCAAACAAAAAAAAAAGGCTAGCCAACTTTGGCTGCTTGCACTGACGCACAATGGGACGAAATCGCGAAAATCTGGCTAAAAGTATAAAATGTTCACAAAATGGACCACGTCCCGTTATTCAGGGGTTTCAAGGTCCCTGATTACGAACCCGTTGTCAAAAATTCCAAAAACAAACTTTATTTTCTTTTTCTTTCTTTTAATTTGGCAGGGTTACATATTTTTGATGCCGCTATTTTCATGCGGCCCCACTGTGCAATACTATAATTAATTTATCAAATTTTTCGTCACTGTTTGAAACGCCTGTAACAATATGCAGCCAGATGGTTAGAAAATATATTTTATTTAAAATACTAACAAAAGAGACAATAATAAAATAAAAAGTTATATGTTTATTTTATCTAGTCATTCTAAACTGAAATTTTAAAAAATTTAATGTCTCAGAGCTTTAAAAGTATTAAAACTTTTGTTGGATTTTACCAATCAAAAAAGGAATTTCTTAAAATAACAAGTGTCAGCTAAAACCTCTGCACCGTGTTTTGAAATAAAAAAGTATACATTTCTTGTTCAAAATTAAAGAATTTCAAATTCTAAATACTTCAATTTAGTTATAAAGAAATTAATTAACAAAAGTCATTTTTTCGCGATTTTCAATGATTAGCTAATTTGGACCCATAGTTTTTGTATAGAGTATTTTAGATAAAGATAGGCGTTTACAATAAGTTAAGAATAAATAATGATTGCCAATTTTTAAAACAATTTTCATACGAAAATGCACATTTTCAGAATTTCTTTATGAAAAGGCTTGATGTTTTTTTGGCAATCAACCTAAAATGTTTTTCCTAAGATACCTTGCTATCATATTTTTCATAGCGACTAAAAAATTTGAATCATTCAGTCTTAAGATAAATATTTTAAGTTGATTTCGCAAAAAAAAATCAAGCCTTTTCATCAAAAAATTGTCAAAATATGCATTAGTTTATAAAACTTCTTTACGTAATTGGCAATCATTAGCTATTGTTAACTTATTGTGAGCGCACATCATTATCTGAGATACTTTATACAAAAAGCTATGAATCCAAATTATTTAATCATTGCAAATCACGAAAAAATGACTTTTGTTAATTAATTTGTTTATAACGTCATTAAAAAGAGTATTGTTACTCTAACTTACTAATAAATTATTTGTAGTTAGTTTTTACATTGATTTATGACCTTTTTTAAGGAATTAAAAAAAATTTAAAGAAATGGTATCATGGAAAAGTTTAGCAACATAATGTTGTAAGTTTGTTGCTAAATAACAAATTTCCGTTAAGTCCGTCGATTTTTGTCCAAAAAATGTGCTTTTTCTCTCTATGTGCGGCGATCGAATTAACTTTGATCCAGGCGAGGCGAAGGCTTCAGGAATGAGTCAACTTTGGAACGGAAGAAATAAAATTTATTTAACAGCATTATTTTTACAAGCTCCCGCATTCGCCTGCACCTCCATACGATTGTGCTTCAGTGCATCCCGAAAGGAAAAACCCAAATGTGGAAAAAACCCACAGGAGGAGCAAAATCTTTCAGAAACTGCTTTACAACAACTCCGCTGTAAGAAAACATAAAAAAGTTTATTATTTCAACCACTAACAGGTACGTAATCAATTGGCGGCAAAAAATGTGAAATTATTGCTGAAAATTAAATTTTATCACTTCAAAGAAAGTTAAATTTTAACACGTGGTTTTTTGTATGAGAAATTTTATTTTTACTTAAACTAGGATGAAAAATAATTTAAAGAGCCCTCAAGTAATGTTGAAAAAAACAAGCTGGACACTGTAGGCACAAATTTGTAATAACACTGTTTTTTATATAATTATAATTTTTACAATACCTGCTCTATTTCGAGGTACTAGATGGTCTGGGAGCCACATATTATTCCAATATGTTGCAATACGCTCGTGAGAAACCAGTGCACTAGGCGAACTTTCTGGTCTGTCACAATACAATTCATCACCCTTTTGAGGTTGAAGTTGCTGAGGTTGCGCTGATCATGTAACAAAAATTCAGTCAATAAATAACTCAAGGAAATTAAAAAATCTTCAGCTAAGGAAAAACATAATATTTCTCGAAGGATTATTATGTACCCTCCTTATAAGCAATATAATAATAATAATGATACTATATATAATACTTTTAGCCCACGACAGAAATAATTAATACAATGCACATCCGCCTTTAGCAAGCATCTGCGCATACGCTGCTATAAAAACGGACAGAACGACTATACGGAAAATCAAAGAACGAACTTCGGACTTTGCTAAGGTAAGGCCTGTTAACCAGAAAAGTAATATTCATTGTTATAAGCAGTGCTTGAACTAAGTAGCAAACTATAATACGCACAACAGTTGAATTTTGTATTCAACTGTTGTGCGTATTATAGTTTGCACAGGTGCTCCTGGCCTCTGTGTTCCTTAAAAAAGAAAAATTACTTTGAGTTTGACTCTACGTAGTATATAGCCCTCTGAGGCAATCCTACTGTTCAAACGGAATAAGTTTGTCGCGCAAAATGAATCAGCAAACGCAAAGTTAGGTGAAAAGAAAAATTAGATCAAGGAAAATGCAGGCAAAGATAAGGCAAAGGAAAATCAGTAAATTAAAATTAGGACGAGAAAAAATTATTTAAAGAAAAAATGATTGGAAAGTAGGCAACCTGGAATTTAACCCTCCTACAGTACACTTCATTCCAGCACCCATGTACCGTACACAGGTACAAATTAGGATTTCGTGATTTCAACAGCTGATTTAAAGATTAAGAAATGTACCGAACATATCGAAAGACATGTGTGTTTGGTGTGGAATTTTCCGTAGAATACAATGCTGTAATTGAAATTAACAAAAAAATACATTTTGTTATAAAAAAATTGTTTTAAACACGATATGTTTTTGAAAAAATTATGTTTTCTTTTGAAAAATCGTATTTTTTTGCATTTTAATAAAATTTAATGAAACCAACTCGATTTATTAGCTAAAACGTTTTTTTCTAAGAAAAAAAAATATATAAAAGTAATATAATTATACTAAGTATTTTTCTCATTCCCCGAAGTTACTATTGTTCCAAAGAGGGAATTTCGTGCTTTCAGAGTGGACAAGTAAAATTAAATAAATTAAATAACAAGAAAATAACATAAAAATATTTATTTATTATAAAAATTATGTCAATATTAAAAAAATACAAGGAAATACTTAGTTATGGGCAAAACGCTCTCATTCAATGCATACCGGTGTACGATGGTCGTCACACATTCTGCACATGCAGTTCAGCCACCTCATGAAGAATTAAAAAATATTTTATCTGTCGTCAAATAAAAATAAAAATTAAATAAATTCATATTTTCAGGGACTTTCATAAAAAGTTTGTGATTATATGTTTCCTATATTTTACAAAATATTTTTCTTATCACAAAGAATATTGCAATTTTTCCAGCTTTTTTCTGACGACTTCCAGGTTCTACAACGTACGAGGGTAGTTCAATAAGTCCTTAGAATGACCAACAGATGGCGCGCGAATCGCTCCAAATAATCTGTTTTCAGTCAGCACCACTCCCGACTAGATATATGGTGCAGTCACAGTGCACATCTTCTGAGTTTACGTGTTTTTATAACCAATTGAAAAAAAAAAAATTGCTCGTTAAGAAAAATGGAAAAAAACGAGTTCAGAGCGGTAATCAAACATTTTGATTTAAAGGGCTTAACTCCATATGAGATAAAAAATGAATTGGACTCAGTTCATGGCACATCTGCCCCTGCCTTAGCAACAGTTTATAACTGGGTAAATGAATTTAAGCGTGGTCGTACATCAATAAGTGACGAACCACGTTCAGGAAGGCCCGTAGAAGCAAGTACTCCCGAAATCATCAATAAAATCCACGATATGGTGTTGAAGGGTAGAAGATTAAAAGTGCGTGAGTTAGCTGAGGCCACAAGTATATCTATCTATAGGTGCAGTTGTTTCAATTCTATATGAAAAATTAGGCATGAAAAAGCTATCGGCAAGATGGGTGCCGCGTTTGCTCTCAGCTGAGAATAAACGCA
>NC_046657.1:52568136-52571589 GCF_010883055.1 Belonocnema kinseyi
ATTGACCAAGTGTATAGAGCTCCAAGGAGATTATGTTGGAAAATAAAAAAAAATTTACCCAAAAAAAATTGTTTTTATACTTCATTCTAAGGACTTATTGAATTACCCTCGTAATAAGCAATTTTCTAATATTCCTTCTTATAAGCTGTCTTGATACGGTGACAAATAGCTTCAAAATGAAGCCAAGAATATAGAAAACTGTTGATTACTTCGAAAGTTATCGAACATGTCATAAAAATTGAAATTTATACTACTTTTTCAATAACTACTTACAAAGTAGACAAATTGGGTTTATCCTAGGCTCACTTTATACAGAATTTGAAGAGCAGTCAACTCCATGAAGAGACAATTTTTTAGCTTAGGCATAATTGAAATTAGGAGAACTTAATCAGTCATGAAAAATAGGTGTACGGAAACTTTTGACCGGCAGTGTATATTTTAAATACACGGTTTGTCGTTGAATTTTATACAAAGCTGATCAAAATATGCAGTACAAAAAGTCATTAAATTTCTACTCATTCATCAACTTACCTTGATTATCATATACACCAAATAAACTTCCATCGTCACTGTCCTCAAAAAAATTCAATTCCTAGATTATAAACCCAGGCACTCATTCTGTAACATAAATAAATATTTTCTTTGCAATTTATTCTAATAAATATATTAGAATCTATCATTATGTAAGACAGATTAAATTTACTTACTTTCAATATAAATCCCAGAGCCTAACAGCAAAAGGCACTCTTTTATTTTTCGAAGTAAGCAACAATGCTGCAAAACACACAAGGAACACTTATGCAAATATGCACTCACTTGAAGTTTAGGACATGCTACTTTGGCAGTCAAGCCACAAATGAACGCGAACTCAGCGACAATAGATGCTAGAGAGGTACCGCATATTTGTCGTAGTGAAGGTATATCTCGGAAAAGTGAAAGCGGAAATGCCAGCAGCTTGCAAATTTTGTTGGTCCAGATTCACACCAGTGTACGTCGAGAGGGTTAAATATTATAGAGAGAACAAATGTTACGCAAGGGACGAGACGTCAACAGATTCACATTCGACAGACATAGTAGATAAAACCAATAAACCTTTCCATACAGCACACAGTGGGTCAGAATTCCGAAAATTTGACCTAAAGTAGAAAATAATCATTAAATGGGTCGAATTTTCCTACTCAATGGTTTGTGGGGTGGCTGATTACAAATACGTAAGCAAAAACTCAAGAAATAAAATGGTGGATACAATATGGCGGACCACTCTATTAAATAAATTTTATATTCTTTTCAAAATTAGTCTAAAGGGGGTTTCGAGGTCGCTGATGAATCCGGTGGCAAAAATTTAAAAAAACAGAATTGTAGATCCAGTATGGCGGGCGAGTATACTAAATACATTTTTTTATTCTTTTTAAAATTTGTATAAAGGGAATTTCGATGCTGCTGATTACGAATCCGCATTTATAATTTTAAACGAAAACAAAATCGTGGCTCCAGTATGGAGCTTCAGTATTCTAAACGTAATTTTTTCCCAATATTACTATAAAGGGTTTCTCGAGGTCGCTGCTTACGAATTTATTATCAAAATAAAAATATTGTTTTTTCAAATTAAACTATTACGATTAGGTACGTAGTAATTTATTTTACATTTATTATAAAAATAAGAAAAATGCATGCAAAAAAATTTTTTACGAGGCTTAACTTTGGAGGTTCATTTCATTAACTTTAAGGTGTTAAATTTTTATGAGCATCCTGGCCTCTCACACGAGCTCCATAAATCCTAATAGATATAAATATCAATTTTTCCTTATCGGTCAATACAGCATCATCTAATAATTGTAATGTTTCTGGAAGTCTGGCTTTATCTTCAAAATCATTCATACTACTTTCTGATGAATTCCCAAAAATATCTTCATCATCAGCTTCGTTCACGTCAGGAATAGCAAGAAGTTTTCGGACTTTTTCGGGAATTTAAACTTGTTTTCTTTCAAAAAATTTATGAATGTGAGACTCCAAATTCATATTCGATATCACTGGGTCCAAAGTATCTAATAATAGATAAAAAAAATTTACCATAGTAGCAACTCGGCTGTGCTTTTAACTACGATTTAGTCTGTAATTTTTTAATTCTTTGTTACTGGCTTTCAATGCTTTTTCGCAAAGCATTCGAACCGGCAATATACTGTAATATTATAATATCATAAAATATGAAAAAAGCGTTACAAAAATTGTATCGAAGCGTGTAAAGAG
This sequence comes from Belonocnema kinseyi, assembly GCF_010883055.1. Taxonomy (NCBI): domain Eukaryota; kingdom Metazoa; phylum Arthropoda; class Insecta; order Hymenoptera; family Cynipidae; genus Belonocnema; species Belonocnema kinseyi. The sequence goes on from NC_046657.1 coordinate 52,570,384, forward strand.
GATTCCCTGAATTGAAATGACTTAGTATTAGGTACAAAGAGTCGTTTTTCCTTGTTTAAGGTGTCATTAAACAGCAATGGCTTTGCGTGGCATATGGGGCACGTTCGCATTGATCTTGTCTCAGTTGCGAAATGTATTTTGAAATGCATTTTTATTACGTTACCGTCAATCAATGTCATGTGCACATTATGTAATGAGTTTTTCTGTTTTATAAGCGAACTGAATTTCTATCGGCCGAAAAAATATCGTGGTGACTGTGAGGTTTTATTATTTCAAAGTAGAATATTATTAGTAGTTACTAATCTGAAGGATATTAACGTATTTGCAAATATAGTTTCATCATTGATTACTGCATATTTATCTTTAAGCTATTGTTTATAAGATGAGTGGCCTGAACTGCCATCAAAACCCCAGGAACAGATTGAAATTGCTTCTGCTTCTGTATTACTTGAATTCACGATTTCCTAGATAATTACATTTTTTTAATTCACAAACCTTTTCACAGTATATTTAAACAAAGCCTAAAATAAGTCATCTTAACCATTAAGGGCTTTTGTTCCTGCATAATTCACCTCACTTTTTCTAATCATGTAAGATATTTTATAATTTTTTTTTCAATACTGCACTCAAATCTTTTTTGTTTGATAACTTGCCTAATTCCATATCTTAGTTAGGAATTTTAAAGTCAGAAACTATCAAACTGTCATCCTTTTTTCGAGGCATTTCTGTTTTTTAGCTCACTAATTGAAATTTCTGTTGACTACTTGAAAGAATTAACCAAAGGGGAAAAGAAAACGATCATCAAAGAAGAATGTGCAACAGAAATTGGTGAATGGAATAATATGGACGAATAAATCAAGAAATACGTAAAAGCAAACCCTATTTGCTAATTGCAAAAGTCTACAAGAGTAACTAATCATATATATATATATAATTAAAAATTTGTCATAAGGACAACCGCAGGATTTCGCCGGGAGCGGGTGCTAATCTGAAAAATTGCACCCGCTTTCAGCGAAATCGCGGTAAAATTTCAGCCACAATCACGTCACACAACCGTGAGATAGGTGGTTACAGTCTGTAAAGGAATCAATACGACGATCCAGAAAAAGCCTCGTGCACCCTAAGAACTCGGAGTGACCCAAGGACAACCGCCTTCTGCATTTTTCCCGCAAGTGTTCTAGCATATTGTTGACACGCAGGGATGCT
>NC_046657.1:52571689-52573979 GCF_010883055.1 Belonocnema kinseyi
TGTTTTTGTCAGCTGGTGCCGAAAATTCGATAACGAACATGGTTCGTTTCTCGAAGTCAAGAAGAACCATGTCAGGCCTCGAGTGAGCAACAGAAACAATTTCGAGAATATAAAGTTCCAGTATATGCGGCACTTCCCATTCTCGATAATTGACTCAATTTCCCTAGGAGTATTTAGAGGAGCGATATTAATGTGAATGCCGTAGGAGTGACAGAGATGGTAATAAAGCACTTTTAGTGCCGCATTGTGCCTTTTAATGTAGGTCGTTCCCGCGTGCGTTGGACAACTAGATAGTATGTGAGCTAAATGCTCGGGGTCTACATGGCTTTCAGGAGTGAGTACTCGAGATAGATAAGATTTGATGCATTTTGCTCACCCCTAATACTGAAGTCAAGTCCGAGTGTTTCAGCAGTCTCCTCCGCTACTTTGTACAGAAATGCTCCTTTGCCCACTTCTTCGTGATTCCTGACCATTTTAAGAAGAGGGTCGCTTCCATTTGCAACTCTATGTACTGTACCCAGAATAATCCTGTTGTGATCACATTCAAGACTCAATATTACGCCACCCCCTTTAAGGCGTGAGATGTACAGTCGCGGAACGGAAGACTTAAGATGCATGCTTTTGTTCATGTGCAGAACCTTTCTTATCCCGATATCAAGAGATCTGAGCTCGTTCTTCGTCCATGAAACTACTCCAAATGAATAGAGTAGTACCGGGACGGCAAGCATGTTCGTTATAGATACTTTGTTCCTCGCCGACAGTTCAGAAGACCAAATCTGTCGGATGAGACGTTTGTATCTGCTTCGGAGAGTATCCTTTATAAATGTCACATCCTGAATGCGGCTCTGTGTCACGCCCAGGTATGTATAAGTCTCTCCAGTGCAAAGGTGTCGTATGGCGCTTCTATCAACGAGCTCAGGATCTTCAGGGATGCCATTAAGTTTTCCTCGCTTCAAATAAACCTTGGCGCATTTGTCTAACCAAATTTCCATTCCAATTTCCTTGGTATATCGTTCGACAATCCCCAGAGCTAGATGCAGTTGCTCTCTATTTTTAGGATAGATCTTAAGATCGCCCATGTAAAATACATGAGTTACCTTGCACTTTCGATCTGCAGGTTTGCCGCACAAGTACCCGTCAGAATGGCGCAGTGCTAGAGATAGTGGCAATAATGTAAGGCAAAAGAGGAGTGGGCTCATGGTGTTACCCTGAAAGACACCTCTCTGAAACGTGACCTTGTTAGTTGTCACACGATTTTTTTCAGATGAGATAGTAAATCTGGTTTTCCAAAGCGGCATCAATCTCTCTATGCACCCAACTATTTGCGGATGAACCTTTAAGATTTCCAAAAGACAGATGATAAGTCTATGGAATGTCGAATCGAAAGCTTTCCGATAATCAATCCAGGCCATCGATAGGTCACGCTGGTAGAATGCTGCATCTTTGCAGACATATCTACCGATGAGCAGGTTCTCCCGACATCCGGCTACACCTTTCTTTAAGCCTCGTTGTTCATACATTTCTTGCCATACGCGTTCAATTTCCCGAACAATCCTATCATTTAGGATAGCTGTGAATATCTTATAAAGCGTGTTCAGAAAAGTTATTGGCCTGTAGTTCTTCGGATCAGCTAAGTTGCCTATTTTCGGCAGGAGTATTGTGCGCCCTTCCACCAACCACTCTGGAATCGGCTGTTCCGACTTCAAATATGAGGTGAAAATACGGGCCAAGTGCTGATGGGTTGAAGAAAACTTCTTCCACCAGAAGGTTTTGATACAATCTGGTCCCGGTGCGGAATAGTTCTTTATCCCTCTTAATACTTTTTTCCCCTCCTCGGTAGTCATGGGTGGGCATTCTTTATCAGGTGTTATGAGGGCAACCCATAACTCCTTGAAGCTATTTATATTTTCTGAGTCTTCGTCCAGTCTATGATGAACTTCGTAGACTTCTCTCCAAAATACTTCGACCTCCTCTGGTTTCGGTGGGTGTTCAACACACAATAGTATCACAATAGCGGTTGTGAATTAACTATTAAATTACATTATTAATATCCCAGTTATTGAAAACAAGGAAGGATCCGTAAAAATAGCCCCAATCCCAACCAAGTTCCGAAAAATATTCCTCTCCCTAATTACCGATCATGATTCAATAATTGAATTTGAAAACAGTTACGTGTTGACTGACAAGGAGATACGAGGGTAGTTCAATAAGTCCTTAGAATGAAGTATAAAAACAATTTTTTTTGGGTGAATTTTTTTTTATTTTTCAACATAATCTCCTTGGAGCTCTA
>NC_046657.1:52574079-52587522 GCF_010883055.1 Belonocnema kinseyi
CCAAAAGAGCCTCAGAGGCGACCACTCTATTGCGTTTATTCTCAGCGGAGAGCAAACGCGGCACCCATCTTGCCGATAGCTTTTTCATGCCTAATTTTTCATATAGAATTGAAACAACTGCACCTATAGATATACTTGTGGCCTCAGCTAACTCACGCACTTTTAATCTTCTATCCTTTAACACCATATCGTGGATTTTATTGATTATTTCGGGAGTACTTGCTTCTACGGGCCTTCCTGAACGTAATTCGTCACTTATTGATGTACGACCACGCTTAAATTCATTTACCCAGTTATAAACCGTTGCTAAGGCAGGGGCAGATGTATCATGAACTGAGTCCAATTCATTTTTTATCTCATATGGATTTAAACCCTTTAAATGAAAATGTTTGATTACCGCTCTGAACTCGTTTTTTTCCATTTTTCTTAACAAACAATTTTTTTTTTCAATTGGTTATAAAAACACGTAAACTCAGAAGATGTGGACTGTGACTGCACCATATATCTAGTCGGGAGTGGTCCTGACTGAAAACAGATGATTTGGAGCGATTCGCGCGCCATCTGTTGGTCATTCTAAGGACTTATTGAACTACCCTCGTAATTAACAAATATAAGACAGTAAATAGACGTTTAATATGTAAAGAAATCAGCCCAATTTAAGAATTTATGAAACAAATATTTCTGAAGCAAGTTTACTAAGAAGCTATCAATCTTAATCAAAGTTCTTATATTAAACACTGGCGATAATTGTGAAATATACGATGACCATGATAAGCTTGTAGTTTCAAAAAAAAAAAAAAAAGAACTGACGAAAACGATTCTCATCAATGAAACATACGATATGCACCGTAACGCTGGAAAATTAGATTATCTAGAGGATAAATTAATTTAAATGCTTAAGCAGTTTGGTATAAATGAATTTAGGAAAGCACGACTTTTTTTTAATGATGTCTAAAGTATACTAAATAACACGTCCACCCATAAAAAATCAAAGGTTTTGAGCGAAACTACTTTAGAATGGTTACATCGTTTAGGACATACATATAGCGATAGGATAGATAACTATGTATGTTATCTTTGATTATGGTATGCTAAGATATATAACTAGCGTCATACCAAAGAAAATGATCCTTTTTTGTATGAAGAAGCGAGTGAAAGATCAAACAAAAGTTGTAACTTATACATCTACTATAAAAACAGTACAACCGAGAACATCTCTATTAAAATCGTAAAATACGAATAGGGCTTATTTCCAAAATATAAGAATTTCGAGGACGAAATAATATCTAAAGAGGGGGTGTTACGTGTATTGATTATGAGCAGTATAATAATAACATTACCCTATATGATACTTGTAACCAAAGACAGAAACAACCTATACAATGCACAGTGGGTTAGAATCCCGAAAAAGTTGGCCAAAAGTTCAATTTTGATTATCAAAAATTGAAGATCTTTTTCTAGAAGTAGACATATGGAAGTAGTTGAATAGAAAATTTTATATTATAGTTACATGTATTTTTTCACGTTAAATTTCTTAAATATCTTGTAGTGCACGATATATTGGAATGTACTATGGGAACTGAAACTTTTTTGAAATAATCGAGTCATTTCAAAAAAATAATTAATAAAAATAAGTTCAAACAGTTTATATTTTCTTGTGAAAATTTACCTTTGTCAAAAAACAAAAAAAAATAATAACTGGAAACATCCTCGACGCCAAACACACTTGCTTCGAAATACCGCATATTGAGCATAAATTTGAGGTAAAATTCTATTGCGCACGTCTTTACCTATAATTTACATATGAGCTTTATTACGGAAACTGATAAACCTTTCAATTATCTAAAAACTCATTGCAGACAATATTCTCTTCGTGCCTTGTACATTAGTTTTGATTCTGATTTTCTTTTTTAATTTATCATTATCATTGCTATTATTTCTTATTGATACTAAAGTAAAAACATGGCGAAGTTTGCAAAGAGGGAGATTCTTAATCTCTCCTTGAAAAGAGAGAAAATTGAATACATAATGCGGAAATTAAATGTGGAGAAATGTAATTTACCTAATGGCTATCTACTTCGCTTTAATCTGTCTATCTCAAGTACCATATTAGGAAGAAATACGACGCAAAATTTCAAGCACTCAGCAGAAAAAAAGATGTAATTGAAAAAATATGGCAGGTGGTTAAATTCTTACTTTCGAATTCCTAACTTAGATATGGAAGTAGAAAACGTAGAAACGAAGTGCTCAAAATAAAAACAAACAAAAAAGGTTGTTAAAGGATTCATATCATGCATCCAAATATTCAAAGGAAAAATATTTGCGTGCAGTGTTGATAGAAATTATAAATGATGCAGCAGGACCAGAAGAATAGAGACGAATTATGTAGGAACAACAGCCTTTAATGGTGAATATGCCTCATTTTAATCGTTGCCTAATCATACAGTGACAAAGATTTGTGAATTGAAAAAAGATGTAATTATCCAAGGCATCGTGAATTCAAGTAACATAGAAGCAGAAGAAATTTTAATCAGTTCCTTGGATTTTGATAATAGTTCAGGCCACTCATCTTATCAGTAATCGTTCAAAGATTAATCTGCAGTAATGAATGATGAAACTATATTTGCAACTATGTGAATACCCTTAAAATTAGTAACTACTAATAATATTACGGATATGAAGAAGATAGATGATGTTCAAATACCAGAACTCAAATCTGTTGAAATATCAATAAAAGACTTTAAAATATGTATACAATTTTCATTGCACATGGCATGGATTCTCTCTGTTTAATGGACTCTTAAATATGGAAAAATGACTTTTTGTACCTAATCCTAAGTCACTTCAATTTAGTATATGCCCTTTACACGCAAAAGACCATGAAATGTTTAAAAAGAAGAAAAGTCTGACTCGGTCCAAACTTTAGAAGAAATCGGGCCTTAAAGTTGACCTGCCCAAAGCTGGTAGTAATGGCACTAGTAATGGCGCTAATAGCGCTCAAAGAAAATTCAAAGGACCGGATACTTATTCTGACTAGCTTGGATTGAATAATGATAAGATAAATTAATATGCATCTTACCGTAATAATTTAATTTAAAATAATATAATTTTCATTTTGGTAATAAACTCGTAATCCGCGACCTCGAAAACCCCTTTAGAACAACTTTAAAATAAATTAAAAATAGATTTACCAGACTCGTCCACCCTGTTTGATCCACCATTTTGTTTTTGCAATTTTCGACAAAGGATTCGTAATCAACGACCTTTAAACCCCCTTTATACTAATTTTGAACAACAAAAATTCATGCAGCAGACTAGTTCTAAAATATAAATATATTATATATATATATTTGAAGTATTTACTAGTTCTGCCAATCCTGACTTTTCAACCCATATCAGGGTTCTCTAATATTAAAAGAAATTATATCATAGTTTTTATATTACCATGGGTTAGAGTATCTCGATTAACCATTATCAGCGCGCCATTAACCTCCATAACTTCTCCAATCCTTCTCGCTTCTCCTTCTGTTTTACGTACTAAATAGTAATCACGCTTGTATTGGATTGGTGGTATATAATATTCATCTGTTAAAAAATATAGCCAAGAATTACTGTAACGATAAAAAATTACTTGAATCAGAAATACTAAATTATACTAAGTAAGTTCCTAGTCTACTACTAATTGACCCAATAAATAATTTTTTTTTTGAATCCCAAAAAATTTGTTTCAGTTTAAATGCATTATGTAAAGTAAAAATGTTTTATAAAATCTGTATAGGATGTCTTATATTACAGTATGTGAACCGTGGTAAATGTGATTAAAAAACATTATACAAATTTGCAATTGGAATTTTATAAACACAGCATGGTAGGAAAAACAAAATTATAATATTCTCCGACCGAAAAAAGTAACCTAATTTCCACTTCACTTGCAGGAATACGTTAATAATTTTGGATGCTTTAATTCAAGTATTTTTATTCTGAATTCTTTTCATATTAAATCGTTTATTTCCATATGAAATTTTCAAATCGAAACCTTTGATAGTGAAACAACTATTGACACTGTTAAATGATGAGAATTAGAATAATTGTAACTGGCGGTTCATAAATTGCTGAGTTCTCCAAGTATTTAAAATTATTAGTAGGGTATCATAAATTATTCCTCTTATTCTGTGAAGCCCTGCAATTTCAGTTTAAGTTTATGAGATTCCAGAAGTTTAAATTTTTGGAATTTAGAACTTATAAAACATGCAACTGAGCCCTTTCTACTACTTGACAGCCACTATTAATACATTTATTGTTACTTCTGTAATTTTTTAATTCGAACGGCATTTAGTGAAAATATTTCAATGATGCAACAGGAATTTTAATTTCTGAATAGTTGAGAATTTTAAATTCATAGTGGGCAAGTTCAAGGGTTTAAAATAAGAAGTTGTTCACTATATATATATATATATATATATATATATATATTAGGGTGGCCCAAAAAGTTACATTTGAGAAATTTTAACGGGCGTCCTTGCCAAATCGTTCTCTCATGGAAACAAATTAGTGCATGTTTTTTTTATTTTCAAATAAAATAATTTCTAGAACTTTGTATTTCGAATTTTATGTCTTTTGAAGTTTAAGACGTAAAACGTATACTTTTTTTACTTTTTCGATTTTGTTCAAGGAATTATAAGTCAATTTATTTACCATTTTGTGAACTTGATCTCCTCTCAGTAAAGAAGCATTCTATCCAATTTAAATACATCAACAAAGATATAAAAAAATTTTAGGCATATCCAAAGTTGCGTACAATTGCAATATTTGTAGACTCGTAGCGAGTCTTAGATATGATTGCTTAACTTCAAATTTTCAACAAATGGTTTTAAGTATATTGAGAGCAGATTTATGAAAAAAAATGTTTATTATTTCTTCATTTATAACTTTTAAGCTAAAAAAAATTGATAAAAGTTAAAAATTTCAGTTAAACGGTAGCTTTTTTCCAAGCCTGAAGAATTTACGACAACTAAGAACTTAAATTGGCTTATTATTAGAGGCTTAGGACTTGCAGATGCAGGCTCGGTCATAAAGCCTCCTGCTATAGATACAGGCCCACACCTGTAGCCCTGGCTGCCCCACGACGTACTTTCATGGTATTACCTACAAGCTTGGCCTGTACATCCCTTTTCTCAGGGGTCCTTTATTGGAAAATGGGATAAAAATTTCGAAATAAAAAATTCCCAATTTTGCAATTAGTGATTTAAAAATAATATATTTAGAATCTACGTATTTTTCTGATTCCGAAGACATGTGATTCGTCTATAAAGATATAAAATTTGAGAAGTATTTAGTGATAAATTGAATAGTAAGCTAAAGTTTCTTGATATTAAAATCTTTCAAATTTTCATATTTTCTAGTCAAGTAATATATCATTAGAATCGGAACTATTCGTAGATGCTGATTATACTATTATCAAATCGATAGTTAAATAAATGATTTTTTGTTAATTTTCTTACTTTCTCGTGCGTCCATAAATAGATTGAAAATTATTGGAAAAAATTAAGTCGGGGCGAACCTGACCGAACCTGAAAACTGATAAAAAAAGTTAGCAGACCACTGCTGCAGCTAAGCGTGCATTGAAAGCCGACTAATAATAAAGCTTTACTTTTAGGTTCTATAGTTTAAATTATGGGAACTATTTCAAAAAGATACATTTCTTACTAGAGATACTTTTATTCAGATTTTTTTTCATTTAAGATTAGGATTATGTTTTTCAAATAGTCACTGCCTGATGTTTTTTATGTCATTTAAACAATTTTAGATGATTGTTTTGGGATTTTCGCCATGGGGTTACTTGAATGACAAACAAATTTTGCAAAATGAAATTTTTAAATAAAAAAATTAAAACTGTTTTTACCTAGCACAAAGTCTTTTTAGAAAATTAGTTTAACTTCTAATCCAGTAGTTTAATGTTCAACCAAAAAATGCTAATTATTAACACAAAATAGAATAGCTGATATTGTAGTCCAAAAAGATTTTACTGTTAAACAAAATAATTGAGTCCTTAACCAAAAATATGAATTTCCAACCAAAAAGATTAGATTTCTGCCAAAAAAGATGAATTTTCAACAAAATAGTTACATTTTCAAACAAAGAAAATGTCGTGGAAATTAAATCCGCAAACTTATTTTTTCAAAAAAATGAAAGCTGTGCTAAATTTCGCTAGAATTGTGCTCATTTAGGGCGCAAATGGTTTTTTGAAAAAAATTTTCTCTGCTAGATCCGCAATTTCCTAATAGAGCAAAAAGAAAGGTTGTGCCACGCGGCTTACAAAATTTCAAAACCCCAACCGTTAAAAAAAACCTACAACTTTTTTTATTTTCAAAAATTTCGAAAAACTAAAACTTGTTCTGAGTTGTGCTCAGCAAATTCAGTCTTTATTCTACTGTAAAAATTACGTAAGATCAACTAGTTCTCATATTAATCCACGAAACGTGAAACTCAAAAAACATACAAGATCCAAAAATAATCAAATTTTAAAAAACTAAAACTCATGCTGAGTTGTGCTAGACAAATAAATTTTTACTTTCCTTGAACAAAATTACATAAATTTAACAATTCTCCTATTAAAGTCAAAATGAAATACTCAAAAAACATAAATGATAAAAAGTAGTCAAATTTTGAAAAAATAAAACTTGTGCTAATTTATGCTTGATAAATGCAGTTATTATTCATTTTTTTAAATTATGTAAGATTAACAGTTCCCATGTTTAAAATTAAAATGGGAAGTTCAAAAAACATAAAAGGTGAAAAATAGTCAAATTTCTAAAAAAGAAATTGTGTGAAGTCAGGCCTTTTCCAACTCAGGAAAGGGATCGTCTGATTTTTTGGGATCAAAATCATAAATCATTTATAAAAAAATGGTTGAACCCTTTCTGGTCGATATTGCACAAGAATATCGCAAAATCTCTATAATACAAGAACGCGCAATATGATAATGTACAAGCGGGTCCCAAAGCTTAGTATGAAATTATAATACTATAACAGAAAAAATTATGTTAAATTTGGTTGCTGTCGTCTGCTACGGCGTCCTTAACTGTAATGGGAGCAAGGCAAAGTATGAGTGTATTCGAGCTAGAAATCGGGACACCAGATTTTAAACAATCACAGAAAAAACTTAAAATTTGCTGCAGGTAAGACTTACATAGTTAAAAATTAAACATATTCGGCGGAAGTTTCACCGAGATAATGAGAAAAATTCTGATCTTGCCTGCAGCGTCACGAAAACAATTTATTCTTACTGATATATCTCATCCGAAATAAATAACACTATTGTAGACGATTTAAAACATTAAACTTTATCTGGCAAGATTAATTTTTGTTTCGGTTCCACCCTTGATGTATTCTCATTTTGAAAAAAAAAATTGTTTCGAGAACATAAAAAATGAGCTGCAACGAAAATGATCCCGCTGTTTTTCTGCAGAAATGAAATGAAATTCAACGTTTGAAGTAATTTTGTACTTTAACTTCAACTTTCAGAAGGAGTTAGGAAAATGAATCCCTTGACTTGGTATTTCACAATAGTCCATGAGCATGATACTAAAAATTCCTTAAGAATCAGGCTAGTGTTTTTGATTTTTTTGCGTCATAATTTAATACCCATAACGCGAAATTACTTTGATTAGCACTCATTTAACGAAAAATTCAATGAGTTTCCCAACGTGATCCGATATTATCCGCCGGTAGTGTAACTCTCAATTATCGAATCACAACGATTCCAGTCTAAAAATATTATACTTGTGTATAATAACGTCAGATTTCTGTAATTATATATAAGATTTGTTTACAAAATTTATGTTACTTAGAAATCCCATTATTTAAATTATTTTAGTTATAAGATTTTTCTTTAGAACCTTCATGTGGAATAGGGTGGTTGGGGATTCTATTGCGCCTCAGCCTAATCCTTGAGTAAATCGCCACCTCATCATTATTCAGTGGATGAGGGAAATTCTGACCATCCTCTCTACCACGGATTATAAAAAGTCGTTTATTACGGCTCACTATTTGACCTACACGATATCTGCTGACTTCTGCATCAGACACAATTTCTGGTGTTAGAAGACGCATTGATTCTGAAAAAAAGAATATATTGATTTTTATTTAAGGACTAGAAAACAAGCAGACGTGCCAAAAATGCAATTTTTTGTTGTTTTTCGCAAATTTTTATTAAAATATAAAATTAATATTCACACCAAATTTTAGTATTTCATTGTAAAAGAGAAACGAGAACTGCTTGTTGTATAATTGAAGAAAATTGAAAGCACAACTTCAGGATTTATATATACATATCCACACACACTTTTGCTCGAAAAAAGATTTGATATGGAATCGTTCTAAATTTAAGTTACACAATTTTTTAATAATTATAGTACTTTGGCTTGTGTGATTTTATTTTTAAATTTAATAATATAATTAATAAAAATCCTTTGAATCTAAGAATTGTATATCCCTTTTTCACATTGCTCCCTTCCCCACCGTGTAAGTCACGCCTTCCCCAAAAGGGAAATGGCTTAATGATGTAATAATAATAAAAATGATAATTAAAAGAAATTGATTTCTTGTTTTTTCAATTAACAATTAGGAATGTACAGTATTCCTCAGAAAAACTCTATCTAATTTAAACAAGCGCGCGCAAAGATGCACTGCACGAAAAAAATTGATCCGTAAAAAAGTCACGAACTTGCAGACACGGGATAAAAAAATCAAACATTCAATCCTTGTTTCTATGAAAAATGTATTTATAAATTTAGAATTTGTGTACGAACAGTTCAAATTTCTTACGACCAGTTCCTGAAAATATTATACTTAAATATAAAAAGAGAAAAATTTTATTTGTGCGATTTAATTTATTTATAAAATCGCACAACTCTGAGGATTTGAATTCTCGAACTCGACAGTTTCTAAATATAAACCATGAGTCGGTAAACATGCGTAGCCATCGAGGCTGAACAATGTAGGTATAATAAAAATTCTAGCCACTCATCTGACCAATTCAAACCACACATGCGCGTGCACATATGCACCGAGCCGGTGGGTGAGAGTGTGTGCGAGCCACGTTCAGGCGAACCTACATCCTAGTTCCCAGATTTGTCGGGCAAGCTCGTGAGTGTTCTGTGAAACTTTTCCCCAACACTTGTGACATTTTTGTAATTATTCACGGGAAAGAAGTGATGAGCGATTTTAGACTTGTTAGATCGATTTCGTAAGTTCTTCCTCAAAATTCGCAGATTATTCACGAAATCACATCAATGCTGAATGCATTTTTCTCATATCCGAGACCTAGCTACTAGTTCGTGACTTTTTTACGTATACATTTTTTCCGTGTGTCACAGTTTCATATTTTGATTTCCGAGCTCTATCATCAGGATGCGTACTACAATCCTTTAAGAATAGGGGCAAACATTTCGTTTAACACATCCTCTACCATGGAATAATAAGAAGGCCGATCTTCTTGCATGCGATTTGGCAGGAGCAACGGCACCGCAAGTGCCAGGCTTTAGAGTAGTAATGGCTCTTCAATGTTGACACAGGCGCACGGAAGAAAGGTCTTGTCTACCAGACGAGATAAACATTTCTATACGTTTTTGGGGTCACTGCATCCAAATGCGGGGTTGGTTTGACTCGGGCAAGTAGCATTTTGTTGCTAACCTCAAAAAAATGATGAAAGTTATAACATTGATGAAAACACCCAGAAATCAAAGCGGTTATGTGTTTTCAGGGTCGCTAAGTCCAAATTTGAAGGTCATTTGACCCTGAAAACATATAACCATTTTGCTTTCTGGGTGCTTCGATGAATGTTCCAACTTTCATCATTTTTTTAAGTTAGGGACGGAATGCGATATGAGCGAGTCAAACAAACCCCAGATTCGGATTCAGCGACTCCCAAAAACTTGTAGAAATATTTGTCTCGTCTGGTGGAATAAACCTTTTTTTCATGTGTCTGTGTTATCAATGTTTGTCAGGTTATGCGAGTTTGTCTTCTTTTGCAACCATTAAAAGTTCTACGAGCTGCCAAGTAAAATGAGCGTGTAAAAGATGTGCGCTATAATAAATAGTTTTAGTTAAGTGAATGGCATAAGACTGCGGTTATCAAAGGAGTACATTTATGAAAGTAATATGTATAGAAGGACCTTCTTTGATTACCGCAATCTTACGAAATCCACTTGACTTATGTATTTACGTAGCCAAAAATATTACTTATTATTATAGTTTACACCGTTTTACATCCATTTTACTTGACAGCTTGAAAAAATTTGGCTGGTAACAAAAGAAAACAAAGTCGCATAACCTAATAAAGCGTACTTTATTTTCAAAACCTGTTTTACTCGTACTTTTTCTGTGCATGAGAAGAGGATAACGTGGCACTTGCACACCAATGAAGAATAATCACTACTGATAAGTCTGGTACCTTCGGTGTCCTTGCAATGAAGCGGCTGCCTGTTTTGAGTTTTATTTTAAAGTTAGGTTTATGTAAATGTAAATTATTAGTGATATTACAATGTGAGTGGAAAAAATAAATTTGCATTCATCAAAACGTGAATTCCAAAAAAATGCACGACGGTTGGCCATAATATGCGTGCGCATTCATGAACTATGTGCGCCATATTTTGGATACACGTCCGTATTTATGCTAGCTGTGAATTGCAGCACCAACACATGTTGGAAAAAATTTCATTTATTTCATACGCGTAAAGATTCAATTAAAATCTTTCAAACGTATTTTGGCAAAAAATTGAGCTCATAATGCCTTAAGGATTTGTAGGCAAATTATATGTATTTGAGAACAATGCACAATGATAATAACATATGTTTCACCTGTTTTAAAGTAAAGTGCAAATTTTCGAATATGGTCTACGCTCGGATGTAAGATATTTTAATATCTGAATAATATATTAGTTCATAATATTGTACTCACCAACAGAATCAAGCAATATCGTAAATAGGAAAATTAGAGATAAAATAATCGTCTTCATTCTTCTGGAGTGACTGAGATGCCCTTGAAGAATTTACTGAGACACGTCTCAAAAGATTTTGCATACGTATTGTACTTGCTTCTTTAAAAGACATTATCACATTGTTGACAAAATGATTATCTAAATTTAGGTGGGTAACGAAAACCAATTAATATGACTGTTTTGCCAAATATATTTCTTGCCTTCAAGTAGAAAATCTTGGTTCACTATCATTGGAAGCGTCAACAGTACATTAGATATGTGTCGTGACAATCATTAAGGAGCAACATTTACTTAGAATTTAAGACTTTTCATAATGTCTACATAATACATATTTACTTGTAAATTTTTGTACTGAAGCATTTTATTCAGAATTTAAATTTTTTTTGACATGTTCGTAACTCACTGTTCTATTCGTCACAACCTTATAAAGAACTATTATTATAAATTAAGTGTAGCCCTATGATGGTGTTTCCAAATTTCATTTCTGATAATATTCTCCTGGTTCTTAAAAAATTATGCTAAGAAATGCGTAATTGAACGAAATAATGTTTAAATATTTCAAGAGGTAATTAAAAAAATTAAAAAACTACATATGAATTATTGAATTATTTCCTTAGGTTTTCGAATGATTTCACATATTCCAAAGGATTTTAAGAGATTCTAAATTATTCAAGGTTATTTTAAGGCATTTTGATGCATTTCACAAGATTCAACCCATTTGATGGAATCCCCAAAAATTTAAAACACTTTGATACATTTAAAATATTTAAAGCATGAACAGTTTTGAAAGTTGAGTGAGAAGAAATTAGAAGTCTGAAAAATTATACAATCCATTCCTTTAAAATGAAAAAGGCTTAAACTTTTGAAATATGAAATCAAGTGCAATAATAATGATACCAATGTCGTTTTTTCTTAATGTCCTATAAGTAATTTAAGAAATCCCAAGGAAAGAATGTTGGTAAATTCAAAAAACAATTAAGGTTTTTAGTTTAAATTGAAGGATTCTTCGCCAAAGTTTTAGAAAATTTTTACTTCATGTTTAATATGCAATCAAATCTAACAAAGTCTGGCACGATTAACACGGGCTAATTTTAAGAACAGTAAGATTTGTTTCTGTAAATTATTACCAAAAAACATGAAAATTTTTGAATATTTTCAAGGGCATATTTTCCAAATTTTAAAAAGAGTCTGTATTTATGGCTATCTTTCTGAAATCTGCAGAATGAAAAAAATTAGGATAATAATCTAGTTATTCAGATATTGACATCTTTATTATATTTCAATAATTTCTCAACCTTACATTTATAAGACAGTTTTCAATAAATGGATTTTGAATTTTTTGTCTTGTTAAGAATATTAAGCAATAAAGATGCCACGAAAAAATAATTTTAAAAAACGAGCTGTTCAAATAAAACTCAACGAAAATATCATCGATTTATATTAATTTCCTATCAATAGTATTCACTGAATAAAAAGGCAATAAAAATTAGATAAATCTTGAGTTACTCAGAAAGGGAAATCTCAGAGGGAAAAATGTCTTACTAGATGCTATAAATTTGTTAAATTCTAAGAATTTTTTACAAGAAAATATGAATTTTCAATCTAAATTGTAATTTCTATATTACTACAAAAACAGTTTCCTTTTAATTTCAGTCCAAAAATATGAATTCATAACTAACTAGTTAAATTTTGTACAAACATAACAGGATTTGAGGGCCAAAAAGATGAAATTTCAATACAATAGTTGAGTTTTTGAACAATGAAAATGGCTTTTCACGAAAAAATAACATTTTGATCCAAAACTGGATTAGCTAAATTTGTGATAGCAAAATTGATTTTAAATATAAAGAAATGCTTTTTAATTTAATAGTAGGGTTTTTAATAAGAGCGTAAATTTTAAAACCAAAAATAGAGTATTTAAATTTTTAGTTCAAAAAGTTAAATTTAAACAAAATTCTGAACCAAAAAATATAATACGAGTAATATATTCTTTAATATAGCGCATGTGCTGTAAGACTTTCTAATAATTTACCATCAATATGTTAGCACCAATCACGTCCATAATATGCATTAAAAAAACTTAATTAAGCAAACTCCAAATCCGTGTGAGTACAGAATTAATATTAATTTCAAATGTCCAACAGATATAATGCCTAGCAAATGAAAAAATTGTATCATAAAAGGGTAGTTTTATTTTTAGTAGGAGTGGTTTTTGGCAATTGGTTATTAGTTCGTTTCAGAGACCAAAAGTAGCCTAGTGGAGCACTGGCGCCGGTACGAAATTGGGGGAATTTTAAATGTTTTTCTATTGCTACACTTAAAAAAGATTGCATTAAATTAGGTAGGCTAATTTACTTGACTGACTTTACTTAAAAGAATCAAGTTTTTTCTTTTTACAAGGGACCGATTTTCGTGAATGAAGAAAATAATAGAATCAGGACAA
>NC_046657.1:52587622-52590324 GCF_010883055.1 Belonocnema kinseyi
TATTGAGTTGGATATACTTTTTTTAACTACTATTGTAATTGAAGCAATGTTTATGTTCTTGAGTTGTATAAAGTTGGTTCTCTCCGCCGCTAATACATTTTGCTCGCAGCATAAAATTGTTTAGTAGTGAAAACTCTTTTCCATTATTTTATTTTGAGTTACAATGATTTTGAAACTCAATAATACTGATAAAATTCAAATCCAGTTACGAATTATAATAACATACATTTATGGAAATGATAAAAAATTTCAGGGATAATCTCGAGTGCGAAGCACGAGATACGTGATGAGAATGTGTACGTTAAGGCCGATGGAGCTTTAATAAAGGAGAATTCCTAATTACCCAATTACTATTGTCGATGCTTTCACCCTTTGTTTTAAAAAGTCTATGCACGAAGATCGAGCACGTAGCGCAAGGTTAATAGGTTTTCGAGCGCAAACCGCGAGATTAATATATAATCGCGCCCCAGGCGCGCTCAAACTTGTGAGCGAACTGATCCGTGCGCTCAGCGCGCCATGAGATAAAGCGGGTAGATTCTCGCGTGGCCATCGTAGGTATACTCTCTAAATCCAAATTAGTAGATAACTACTACTGAGTAGTAGTTGTATACTAACTGAAATAGTAGAAAATAGTTTAATGGCAATTAGTAGAAATCTACTAATTCAATATGTAACAATACGTTACTAATAAATAAGCAGTCGCGGACAATTCTCCAGGGATGGTCTCGCAGAAATTAAGCTCCAATCGGAGGTGTGAAGACCATGCCGAAAGCTGAATGGCACCTGAATGAGGTGTCTAGAACGATGACTCTGGAATATCGGGCGAACTCTCCGAGTGCGCAGCCTTATCCTTGCATGCGGAGCTCTACAAGGATGGTCGAACCCCTTCCCCTAGCTTTTTGTCGGAACAACAATGACAACACTAAACATAGTTGTAGTTAGTGCGTTTCAAAACAAAAGAACGCCCAGGGCTCCCGACAATGGGCCCGACAACAATACCGACCACTCTAGAAGTGGGAAGAGCCAATGAAAATGGATTCAATGCGAGTGTGGTCCCTGAACGGGGTTACATGGCATGGCTGCTCGCTCTGTGGTGCGAGAAACACCCGGAGTTATCGCACTTTTCGCATCAACGTCTGCGAAACCATGCCGAAATACACCAAAAAAGGGGCTATGTAAGCGAAACGCCTACTCTACCACAGCTAGAACAATCCGGCAACAAAAAAAGAGGGGCGACACTAAGATCAACCACGGGCAGGCATCCAACAGAGGAAGGGCGATGCTTTATGATCCGTAGAAACATCAACACCAAGGTTTCTATCAAGCCTGAAGATCTGGTTGAAATGGCCCACTCGCTCAAACCAGAGGAGGTCAAAGTATTTTGGGGAGAAGTTTACGAAGTGCAGCATAGACTGGATGAAGTCTCAGAAACCTCACAACACCTGATGGAAAATGCCCACTCATCACTACCGAGGAGGTGGAAAAAGTATTGAGAGGGATGAAAAACTATTCCGCAGCGGGACTAGATTGTATCTAAACCTTCTGGTGGAAGAAGATTCCTTCAACCCATCAACATTTGGCTCGTATTTTCACCTTAAATTTGGAGTCGAAAGAGCCGATTGCGGAGTAGTTGGTAGAAGGGCGCACAATATTTCTGCCGAAAATAGGCAACTTAGCTGACCCGAAGATTTACAGACCAATCACTTGCCTGAACATACTGTATAAGATATTCACAACTATTCTAAATGATAGGATTGTTCGGGCAATTGCACCTGTGTGGCAAGAAATGTTTGAAGAACGAGGCTCAAAGAAAGGCGTAGCGGAATGTCGGAAGAACCTGCTCTATGATAGATGTGTCTGCAAAGATGCATCATTCTAACAGCGTGACCTATCGATGGCCTGGACTGATTACCGGAAAGCTTTGGATTCGAGTTCCCATAGACGTATTATCTGTCTAAACTAATCGCCCTCATCATCGGCGCTCTTGAAGGTGCCAAGGTTTTACTTGTAAATAGCCTGAAACACATCCCTGCGTGTAAATAATATTCTAAAACACTTGCGGGAAAAATTCAGAAGGCGGTAGTCCTTGGATCACACCGGGTTCTCGGGGCGTATGAAACTTTTGCCGGATCGTCGTATTGACTCCGTTACAGACTGTAACTACCTATCTTACGGTCGTGAGACGTGGTTGTGGCTGAAATTTTACCATGATTTCACTGGGAGCGGGTGCAGCGGGTGCAACTTTTAAGATTAGCACTCGCTCGCGGCGAAATCTTTTGGTTGTCCGTATGAGAAAATTTTAATATATATATATCGCTGCTTACTATTTCAAACAGTAGTTCAAATGCAACTTCAATGTGCAAAACTGATTTTTTCTGAAAGTTATTGTGTTTACGAACAGACGGACGGACAGGCAGAGACGCCATCGTGAAAACTAGGTCTTTAGATTCAGGGAGTCTTGAAACATGGAGATCCGTTGAAAAATTGTAGTTTCAAATTTAAGACAATTGTGGGTCCGGATGCAATAAGGGCACATAAAATTTTTTCGTGCGAAAACGAAGTCCCCTGGAGGCTTTAGAAAAAATTTTCGAATTTTAATGTCCAAAAGATATATATGGATGTAAAATTTGATTGCGCATCTTTTTTTCTTAAGACAAAAAGTTGTAACTTTTTTAGTTTAAAAATTAAAGCCAAAAAACTTA
>NC_046657.1:52590424-52593099 GCF_010883055.1 Belonocnema kinseyi
AAAAAAATGTATCTTGGATATTATTTAGTAGAATATAGCAACTTAAATGTTTATAAACGATTTACATAAACAAACTACAAATTTTCGCAGTTCCACCTGGAAAAATGTGGGTTTTCAATCGCAATATATTGATAATGGATCATAACACTGCATGCTCAGATTCACTCGATATAAAATTGTTTTACAATAACCTACCGACTTGGCTATCAAAGAAAATTTATATTTGATAAAACCTTAAGTTTAAATATTCTGTCACAAGAATTGTTAATAATAGTCGTTATTGTTAACTTTTCTGATATTTATATGATCGGCAGTCATTCTTCCAACAGCTTGAAACATTTCCAGTGCAAAAAAATAATTCTATGCGAAACGACCAAAATTTTGAATTTGTTTTTTCTCATTTGTGTAAAAAAATTTAAATGGTTATATTTCATTTAATATTATTGGATATTTATTATTTTAAGGAATACTTAAAGTCGTTCTGGCGATTGCAGAAAATCAGAATCTGAAAAATCTTAAATTCTACTATTTTGTCACAAGAATTGTTGATAACAATAATTATTATAATTTTTGTAATTGTTTTCATTTTTAATTGTTATTCTGAAATAATATAAAGAACTTTTAGAAACATTCATTAAAGATAATATAAAGTCTTCCTGGTCAGTTATTAAAGCGTAAAAAATTGCTATGTTTGAAATTTTAGTTCTTCCATACTTTGAGTGGAAAAATTATTAATAAAAAAAGTAGAGTCTGCTCATTTTAGAAATAAAGTTCATCATAATATAGTTCGGTTTAATTTAATTCTTGCAATTTAATTCAATTATAATTACAATTATTCTTACTTCATGAAAATATTCTCTTTAAAACTTGAAATTTTTAAGATTTTAAAGGTACATAGATTCATTACTCTAAAACTTAAGTTGCTGTCTTGCATATTTTAATAATGATTATATTTATCTTTAATGTAAGTGATATATTTTTTATTAATTCTTCTGATCCTGTATATGTTTTAAATATTTTTGTCATTGAGGTTTTTAATATTATTAATTTTTTCCTTAGCTACTTTAATAATTTTCACAATCATTTCTTTTAACTATAACAAATAATAAATTCATTAAAATCTGAAAAATGAATCTTAGAAATTTAAAGTTCGAACTGCTTTTAAATGCATCTTGTAATTGAATTTCATTCATATTAAAATACACATTTTCCTGACTTTTTCTTTTTTTAAATAATTATTAATAGTTCCTTTTTTTTCATACCTTCCTTTGATTATTTTCGAACAGCATAACGTTTTTTGAACAAATGTCTATTCCTCAGCGCAATTAAATGCAAAAGTCAGGTCTACTTTTGTGGCGCCATCTGTTGGATTAGTTTTACTAACATTTTCCCTCTTGATCTTAAGAGAACTGCAACTACATACACATTTAGCAGGAACATCTGTTGCCGATATTACTGTTTTACCGACTTATCACAGATCATAACCTAAAAATTACCGATCTATATGTTTTACTGATTGTAGGTACAATTTTTTCTCGGAAGGAATATGCATTACCGACCTCACCGTGTTACCAACTCTGTGTAACTTAGCACGGAACAGAACCCATTTTTGTCCGTGGCGCCATCTATCGGTGTCGGTGACTTGCGATGTTGGGTCTATCTGTGTGTGATTGAAGTCATAGGGGCGTAATCTAACTACTTAACTTCAAACTTCAGCAATCCGAATAGTTTCAAATATTAAATATTTTTATTGATAAAGTTACAAGTGTTCTATCATCTATTACCCAATTTTAAATTGTTTGAACAATTATTCTTGTACTGAAGAAATATATTTTCAGTAAATTATTAAAATTTGTCATCTTCTGGAATTAATTACATAATTAACAAATGTTCAGTGTAACATTTGTTTGTTTAATATATTTTGAAACTATATAAAATTTTTTATTTTATTCGAATAATCATTATGCTCTTTAAATCATCAAAACACATTGTTTTATGGAATTGTGAATGCAGTTAATAAATGCATAAAGCGAATTTTACGTGTAAAAGACAATTTGCTGTTATTTAGTAAACTAATATCATTTGGTCCACATTCTATGTCGGTTATTATTATGTATTTTATTACCTCGGCGAAAGCGATCTGCAAAACAAATATGCATTAAAAAGATTAGGGAATAGGTTCTGAGAGAAGAAACTACTAAATAGTTAACTGAATAGTTAGACACAATTTATGCGGATCCGAAAATATTGAAATTTGTTTTCGACAAAGTTATTCAGCCTGTACTTTAAAATGTTGAATTTTCTTCAACTAACTCTAAAAATTTGAAAGTTTTAATGTTTAAACAGAAATTTCCATAAAATAGAATGCACGGTGAAAAGTTTTATGCTTAAGCTTTTTCTTTAATTTAAGGTAAATATTGAAAACTGTATTTTTTTAAATTTTCTGTTAGAATATGTCGTAAGCAGTACAAAATAAAGCACGCGTATATTATTATATTATCGTTGGATTTTTAGTTTACTTAATTTTTTTCTCTATAGTTTTACATGACTTGAAGATTTTCTTTCACTTATTTTTGGTGTAACAAACATAGTTCGAAATGAATTTTTCAATTAAGTTTGCAGAATGTTTTTAGACGAAAAATTTAATTTATGAATATTTTACCTTATATTGCACA
>NC_046657.1:52593199-52601590 GCF_010883055.1 Belonocnema kinseyi
CAATTCGAAATTAGGTTATAAATGTTAGAACATTTATAACTGTATCAACAACAATAATTAATATCTAAAACATTATTTCAAAAAAACATCTGGAGCATAATTTTTCTATAAAGCTGGTACAACACAAAGGCAATGTTTTTGAAACGAGGCGAATAAAGCGCATTCAAAGGCACTAAAAAGAAAACTTGGCACTGACCTATTCCTAAATTTCACATTTACATTTGTCAAACAATTCGGTAATTTTTTGATAGAGAAAACAATCTTAAACTTTCCAGAAAAACAATCATGTTAGGCTTGGTACCCTAAAACTCATTTTGTGCGCCTACTGCAAAAAGGAAATTATGTTTTAGTTTTGATATTTCAAAATAAAATTAATAGTAAACAACTGTAGATATTTGAGACTTTTCATAAAAAGAATTATTTAATAAAAAAAGAGAATTTTTCATAAATGAAATTTGATTTTTTAAAACTAATTTATATATCTTCAATTGTGAGACAATCAAATTTGATAGCGCAACTTTTCACACTCAGTTTAAAAAAATTAAACTTTTAAAGAAAAAAACGTCTAAAAGACCATATTTTTCACTATACAGTTACAAAGTACAAAGTAAATCACATTAAGTCTTATAAAACTGAAAATCAAAATATCTAAGAAATATTCCAGTTCATCACCAAAGTAAAAGTATATACATAAGTGGTCGTTATCTCATATATATGTAAGATAACGACGTTGTTGGTTTCAAGATTTTCCTTCGCAGATAATGGCATCAATCTACATTTTTCATTGCGAACACTATAAATATGGCATTGTCGTTTTAATTAAAGGTACTGGGTAGATGTAAAAAATTGAGTATCGCCCATTTCGTCAATACTCGCCATTTTAGAACTAAAGATTTCAAAAGTAATGGTTTTTACTTCATTTTTCGGCGATAAAATACTAATATACGTGTGCTTTATTTTGTACTGCTTACGACATATTCTAACAAAAAATAAGAAAATACAGATTTTCTTATCTGTGAAGTACAATCTGAACACTAATAATCTCGTCGTCTTACACATATATGAGATAGCGGATAGTTATGTATATATTTGTACTCAAATGATGCAATGGAATATTCCTTCGATCGAGTTGTGAACCAAATTATTCATTTAAGAATTATTCAGTTTCTTCTCAAATTTGAGAAAATGAGGCTAGTCCGTACTTTTCTGTTCCCTTGGGCCATCATCGTTAGTTCTTTTGGTGAATATGATACTCATAATATGATAAATTTATAATTTTTACACCATCTTCAAAATGAGAAAGTACTACTTTTATTTAAGAACTGACTATCGTGGTTATCTTTAAATCCCCACGTTTTGAGAGCCCTGAATCCGGAAAAATCGAGTTTACAATTGTGTCTGTCTGTCTGCCTTTTGCCGCCATCTGTTTACAGGATAAATTTTAAAAGACTAATCTGATTGAGCTGCAATTTAGCTCACTGTTTCAGTGTGTAAAAAAACATCGAGTTAATCAATCAACTATTCTGGATATAATATAAAAAAGATAAAGTATTTTCGAAAATTTTCAGCCAACTCTTTTCAAGATTTGAAAATATTTTAGACGGCAATTTGTAATATGCAAAAGAAGTAAGCATTTATCTTTGAAACTTTCTTGGATAAGAAAAAAATTACCGGACTCTTAACATTTTCGAAACAAGCTAATCAACTAACAAAAATGAAAGTTTTGAGCTCAAACTGTACAAGATAAGAAAAAAGACGTATCAGCAATAATTGTGCGAAACAAAAAAGATTTAGAAATTTGATCTTAATCATTTTTGCATAGGATAGATTGGTTTTGCTTTTATTCGCAAACAAATCTCTTATTAGTCATTCCTAAATAGTGTGAGTATTTTTAATTTTAATCGTGAAAAGTAAGATTAAAAATACGAAAATTTGACTTTTGGAAAAACGATACCAAAGACCCCGCCAGAGTTCACATGAATTGCCCTCATGTCTTGTGGAATCCATGAGTGCAATTCAGGCGTGGTCCGGTATGAAAACGACATGCTAATCCATAGGGTCCCTACTTGGGCTTTCCTTATAGATCCCTTATGGTTGCCACCATAAAAGCACTCTTGTTTTTTTTCTTTCGCCAGTGCTGGAATCTGTACTGACATATCTCTGGGATGATAACAGTATTTTGTACTGGGCTGTCAGTGTTGGGCCAGCACTGGATATCGCTACTAGCACAGTACTACCAAATAGGAAATATACCATGGGCGCAGTATTGCGTCAGTGCTAACTATTACCGTAATGCTATACACGAACAATATGACAAAAAAGGTGTTTAAAAAATAAATATTAATTGATTCCCAGTATTTTGAATTTTAAACGTTGATCCGTAAGAGCGACCGAGCTGGACACTGATCGATGAGCCTCATGGGACATCCATATGGTGAAAGTTTGAATTTCAGAAAAGAGTTCTTAAATTTTTGACAGAAATTCATTGTTTGTAAGTCTGAACTCATGAAATATGATGCGTGAGTATGAACAATGTGTCAATTGTTTTTGAATTATCAGAAATATTTATTCTTCAGATAAACATTGAATTCAGTTAAAGTTAATAGAAATAAGTGTTTGAACAAAAAATAATAAATTTTCTACTTCTTCTTGCAGAATGCAGTTTACAGTCGGACGGGAATCCTCATAATCAGTGTAACCCTGGTCATTCTTCTTTTTCTGCTGGAAAACAACATACGTCTGACCGGAGTTCCCTCGAAAGGGCTCCTTTTCGTGCCAGGTCTAGGTCTCCTGCTAGTACTCCTCCTGCTTTTACATTACTTGGATATTCACTTGACAAACTTGGATATCTTCGGCTCATTCCCCGTACAAATGAGAACCTTCGATTTGAATTTCGAAGATACATTTTTACAGATAGTAAATCAATTATCTGGAAAGCAGATGAAAAAAGATACAGTCTCGTGCCAATCCAGGAACATATTGTATTATCAGCATCCAATGGTGACATTTTTGCAATAATGGCGTATAGTGGGCTTCTTCGTGGAATATATAGGGCAGCTAAAGGTCGTCCGCGAGTAAAAATAAATATGTTTAGTGACGCAATTGATACTTTAACTACAGATGAGATGAGGAATTGTCCAGTAGGAAAAAATCACCCAATCTTTCCGCAAAATTTTATTAAAGCTTTTGCAAATTACGATTCACTGCAGTCCGGACAGAATCTCTCCGTCGAATGCAATCCTGGTTCTTCTTCGTCTGTCATACAGAATTCACCTGACCGGACATCTTCTGAGGAGCCTCTTGTTCGTGCCAGGGCTATGTCTCCTCCGGGCAGGCCTCCCTCTGATCGAGTACTTGGATATACAATAGGAGAACTGGGATATGTTCGACTTATTCCTTACACAGATCAGAGTCAGCGATTTGAATTTCGAAGATATGTTTTTCCTACTGATAAGCCAATTCGAATGAGAAGAGATGGAAAAACCTACGTATTTGGGCCAACCCAAGAATATATTGTAATATCAGCATCCAATGGTGACGTTTTTGCAATATTGGATTCTAGTGGGACCCTTCGTGGAATTTATACGACAGACAGAATGCATTCGAGAGTAAAAATAAACATGATAAGCGGCGCGGTTGAAAATTTGAATCCTGATGAAGCAAGGAATTGCCCCGTAGGCGAAAACCACCCTATCTTCCCAACCAGCTTTATTACAGATTTTGCTCATTACAATACACTACAGTCCAACCAGAATCCCAGTGGTGAACATCATTCTGGTTCGTCTTCTTTTGCCAGAGAACACTCACCTGGACGGACTTCTCATCAGGGGCGTCCTTTTAATGCCAGGCCTATGTCTACTCTGGGCAGACCTCCCTCTGGTGAGGTACTTGGACATGCACTCTCAAAACTTGGATATATTCGACTAATTCCTAAGGAAAATCCGAACCAGCAGTTCCAATTTCGAAGATACCTTATACCTGCCGACATTCCAATTCGACTTCTATCAGGACGTACATATTTTCCCGTGCCAAACCAAGAACATATTGTATTATCGACATCCAATGGTGAAGTTTTTGCAATACTAGAGTATACTGGGACTCTTCGTGGAATATATACGGCGAAAAAAAGTCATGGGAGAATCAAAATAAACATGATAAGCGGTGCAGTTGACAAAATGACAGCAGTTGAAATGAGGGAATGTCATGTAGGCGAAAGTTACCGCAACTTCCGACGTTGGTTTGATGAAGTTGTTTCAAATGAGGATTCTCTACAAAATGTGTATCATAAATAATATACCAATGTAGTATGGTCATCAAGACCTATTTTATATTATCTTTTTCTAATCTATATCAGGTCATTTACATTTTTTCTTCAAATATTCAAAATTGAGAGTTACACGTTTTCAAGTTTTTCGGCGCGAGTTTCATAAAAATACAATATCACTAACCACGTTAACAAAATTTATATAAAAAATTTGATTTCCTTCTCTATGTTTTTTTTTAAATATTGGTTGTTTTGTCATCATGTTGCGTAATAATTAATGAGAATTTTGGTGTGAGTGAAAATTTAACCAAAATTTTAAAAGGTAGAGTGAAAAGTGAAACAAAACATTCCGATTTAATTTTTCAACTCAAAGAATGTAGTTTTATAACGAAAAAAGTTTTGAAGATATTAAATCCTACTTATCATAAAATCGATACAAAAGTATATGGCGTAGGTGGAGAATTAATTGGTACTGCTAAAAAATTAGCTCAAGTGTGGCTACGTCCTAAAGAGTCAAAACAGAATCCTATCGCATTATAAGCCCTTGTCTTGGTTAATTTGACGCCATACACATCTCCACATTTTCCTGATCCAGCAAATCTAAAAGAAACAAACAAGGATCCCGATCCCTTTGGATCAAATAAAATAGGCGTCATTCCACGACCGCCAAACTTCACGCCGATTTATCTCGTTTATGGGAAATGAAAGAACCTCCCTCTTCTTCCTCTTTGACTGAGGATGAACTTCGCTGCGAGGAGCATTTCGTTGCTAATCTTGTAAGATTTCTCTCCGGTCAATACATGATAAGGTTACCCATTCGGGATGATCCTCCCATCGAGATCGATAATTCATTGGGTAGAGCGAAACTTATTCTAGAGAAAACTTGCTCGTTGAAAAAAGAAACCAGCAATTAAAACTGAATATTTGCCTTTTTGTCAGAATATAACGAGTTAAATCATATGGAATAAGATAAAGATTTCGAGGAGACGGATTCTTCTCAAACTGTATATCTGACTCATCTTCCTATTATTCGAGAAAGCAGTTCTACTAGTCATCTACGAGTAGTCTTTAATGCCTCAGGTCTCACTTCTGATGGATCATCTCTCAACTCGCATTTACATATAGGTCCAATATTATTAACTAATTTGATTTCCATCATTTTGTGCTGGCTTATGCCACAGTATGTTTTAGAAGCCGACGTGGAAAAAATGTTTCAGCAAATTAAAGTTGATCCACGCGATTGTGATTACCAGCGCATATTGTGGCATTTACCAGAAGGCAAGCTAGAAGCCCGTAGATTAACAACCGTCAGTTACGGAACATCATGTGCCTCGTGCTTGGCTAATCGCATTATAAAATAATTGGTTATGGACGAGCGTTGTAATTTTCCTAAAGCTCAAGTGATCTTAGACAATAAACTATATGTGGATGACGTTCTTTTTGGCACAGACACAACCGAAAAAGCTAATGAGTTGCGAGAACAGGTTGCAAACTTGATGAGACGTGGAGGTTTTTATTTAAGAAAATAGGCCTCGAATGATGAACTTTTGCTATCAGATTGTCCGGAAGGAAACCACGAAAGAGCCTTTGTTTTTTTTTCGGGGAGGATATCCTGTTAAAGGTTCTAGGTTTACGCTGTGATCATACCTCTGATAATTTTAAAATTCAAGTGCTGACTCCAGACATTATGCAAACTTCAAAAAGAAAAATATTATCCGTAATCGCTAAGTTATACGATCCCTTGGAATGGCTATCGCCTGTTATTTGGTAGTTTTTTTGGTCAACGGATGATACAGGAATTATGGTCAGTGGGAGCTGCCGAGTGGTCAGATAACCATAAATGTATAATGTTAAATATTAAGAAAATGTATTAGTTAAACTGAAATTATGTGTTTATGTTCAAATTTCGGTATACGGTCGTAGCATAGCGGGCGACAAATGTTTTATTGTAAACAAACTTAATCGAACCGATTTTGCCTTCTTTAAAAAAAAGTTTTTTTGAGATTATGTGACCTTTATATTTTCTTGTGCTGTTTAAAAACCACAACGCGGGCGGGAATGTTAATAACGGGTTAAAATTGACGTTTCTATCTCTTTTGGTATGAGCTGTATACATTAATAGAATTATGTAACGACTCGACTCGCTAAGGTCCGTAAGCCAGAGAGCGGATACCGAATTATATCTCTGTAGCCTGCAACTTACAACGCGTTACTTGTAATGAAAATTAAACTATTTTCTAAAACTGAAGTTTTTGTCATTGACGAGACGCTTTACAAATACTGTTTGGTATTAAACACTGCAATATCATGCATTAATAAATACTATTATTCAATGTTCAAATTGAGTGGCATCAGTAAACTTACACCTCATCACATTTCCCATAGTTTATTAACCTTTATTTCCAGAAATAATTCAGACTAAAGAACAGAATCGATATGCAGTTATCAGCCGCTGACTGAAAACTAAAACTTTCTCAAAAATAAGGTTTTAAGGTTCCAGTTGTGTTATTCATTCATTTAAATGTCAGAGTAGGCAAATCGAGAAACAGATTCTTCGGAAATGAACTCTGTTAAAATTGGGTTTCCTCAGATGAACAAATAGATTAATCTTTAGAACCAGTTTAGCTTTCAGAGTTTATTTTCATTAGGAGGGTTCTGTTTTTGATTCCGCTCGTTATGAAACAAAAATGAGTTTTAATTGGCACCTGACTCTTTTCGTGTTAAAGAAAACTAACGTTTTTGTTAGCCCGCCTTTGTTGTCCAACAGTTCTTTTCTTTCCATGGAAAGTTCTTTTTAAAAATTAGAATATATTTCAAAAAAATGTAGAGGTTGCTTAGAGAATCTTGCACATGATCCTGTACACGGTCATGCACAATCCCCTGTACAGGTAAACTTGCGGGTTTGCTGGCGACTTCGCTTTCTAGATAGTGAGTTCGATCTTTAGGGAAAAACAGAATGGCAACTTTATAGCTGTAAGGAACCTGCGCCTCAAGTGAATTCGCAAAGAATCCTGTACAACATCCTTCCAAAGGTTCTTTTGTCAGTGCAGGTTCCTGTGCAGCATCATGCACAGTTTTCTTATTTGAATTACCACATTGGGAACATAAAGGTTGTCTTTATAGATGCGTGTACAGGCTTGTGTACAGGAACAGATGCAGAATCGACCTAGGTTCCTCTACATGCATTTTCAGTCAGGAATCGTAAAGAATGTTATATAAAAAATTTTCTTTTCCATCCAAAGTCGGTGTACAAATTTAGTTTAAAATTTCTTTTTCTTTTTGTAATATTTGCGCATCAACAAAAAAGGTTACAAAAAAATGTCTTTAAATAATCTAAAACTACAAAGAAATATCAGTTTAAAATTAATAGCAGGCAATATAATTCCAAAATACATGCTTTATTATGTACTTTCCAAATAGTAAATTTTCAAGATCTACAGCGCATACATTTTGTGCAAACAAATTAGAGTTGTTCAAATAATTTCTGAAATTTCTAAACAAATATCTCTCTTAAAAAGGGTTTATTTTATTTTTTAGTTTTTCCTTTTTTAGCATTTTTCAGGAAGAATGCAGGGGATTTAAAAACAGTTTGTACAATTTCCATCGCGCGCCTTTTTCTCCTTATTTGAAAAAATTCACCTGTTCGAAGAAAAACGCGACTAAAACGCTTTCGGTCTTGCAAAACTAGCTCGTCAGTCAAATACTTCTTACCTGATTTAAGTCACTTCACTATGTTCATCCTTTAGGATCACTTGACAAATGATGAAATCATCTTTCAAAATACACTAAAACGAACTTTTTAAATATGGCATTATCATTTTAAATTGAAGGTACTGGTTTAATGTAAAAAATTGAGTATTGCCCATTTCATCAATACTCGCCATTTTTGAACTAAGTGTTTCAGAAGTAATGGTTGTTACTTCATTTTTCGGCTACAATCGTATTTCGTAAACGCAAACACTTTCGCTGAAATTCTTCTTTTGTTTAATCATGAAAAATATTAATATTACAATGACTAAATCCATTTTTCGGCTAAACTGTGCAATATAAGGTAAAATATTCATAAATTAAATTTTTCGTCTAAAAACATTCTGCAAACTTAATTGAAAAATTCATTTCGAACTATG
>NC_046657.1:52601690-52605800 GCF_010883055.1 Belonocnema kinseyi
ATAGATGAACTTACCTTGAAAGACGTGGAAAACGAAAACTTGATTGGTGCTGAAGGCATAGGTGCTAGGGAAAATTGAAATCATGTACCGGATCCATTAGAACCACATCCGCATATTTATAACGATGATGTGGATAGAGAAATCCCAGAAAAGCGACAGCACCTTGAAAGGAATTTTGGTATGCTTTATTAGAGATCAAATGTGTAGAACCAACACTAGGGCATTCTCTGCCCAAAACGAACACCATAAATGATCTGCGTGCACTAATAGCACATCTCAACAGCAAGGTTTTACCTACGTATTTCAACGTAGCACAAACTGCTTCAGAGGAATGAACTCTTGTATACTGTGCCGCTATGGCAACCGTTAGAACGTTGGGCCGAAAAACTAGACCTGCAAATGCAGTTTTTGTCCCAGCAAGGGATCGCGATCCATTCGCGAGGCTGTAAAGATCTATCTGATTATAAAACTCTTTAAGTCACTTACACTAAAATTGTTTTCCAATGTCTGAAATCGGGAGAAAGTATACGAAATCTTTGAAAATCGCTAGAAATCCTGGGGGTAAACGATTTTGTTTCAATTTTAGTTGAGCATTCCACTATTAATAGTTCGAATTAAATCCATACTCTTTTGCTACAAAATTGAAGTAATTGGTTAAGAATTAAAGTGCTTAAAAGACATAAAACATAGTTGTGGAAAACTACAACAACTTTTTGCCTAGGGCGAAAAAGACAGAATGAACTTTCACATATATATTATATTTGGCTTAGAATTTATTTCTATGGTTTAAAAATTATGTTTGTGTTAAACATTTACCTTCTTAGGTTGATAATTTTAATATTTTTTTAGAAAATTCTTCCTTTGGGTTTCAAAATTCTACCAATTGGTTAGAAAATCAACTAATTTGCTAAGAAGTGTTTTTCTTCTTTAAAATTCAACTATTCGGTTACAAATTTAGCAGAAATATAATGTCACTGCTTTGTAAAATATATATTCTTTAAATTAAACCATAGGGTTAAAAATTCATTTTCGTTTGTAAAAAAAAGTGTTTTTTTTTACTTATCTTTTCAGGCGAATGATTCAACTATCTTCTGATTATACCTTGTAACATTATTACTTCTCGCTAACGGAGGGTTGACTTTTTGTTTATTGATATTCTTAAAGTAATTACTGCACTTAACTCATTTTATTAAGTGGTCTCACAAACATCAAAAATTGTATTAATTTTTGGTAATAATTCTGTCTCATTTTAAACTTCTCTCAAGGATATTTATTTTTATCTAGAGATTCGTTCAATTTGCGGTTACTTTATCCTTTCCAGTAAATTGCAACCAACCAAATACATTGATTCCAATACTGATAGAATGTTAAAACTAGCCCTAAATATTTTACAACTACACTTGAAAATTATTTTTACAACAACAAAATAAGTCAATCTTATTTTAAGAAGAAAATTTTCTACTGAAATTTTCAATCTTCATAAAAAAAAACAACAAAGATCGTAGATTGTGGATTCACCTGAGGGAGAGATGAATGCCTCGTTTAGCAGTAAATTCAATACACTTTTAGATGATTACACTAGTATTAAAAATAATCAAATAGGATGCTTTTCCAATATAAACCGAAAAGAAATCAAAACTTCCTTCGCACAGCGAGGTCTTTATCGTACGATGAATTTCAAAGTCGTTACGAATTCTATTCTGGCTCCATTTTTACAACAATTCGAAACAAAATGCCCATACAAATTTCTATAGCTAACCCAACTATGCACAACGAGGTTTCTTTGTCGTAAGATAAACTGCAAAGTCGTTACAATGAAAGTTGCGCACATTATTTTTTCATATATTTAAAATCCCCACACTAAGATGCTATCATGCACAACGAGGTCTCCACATAACCATGCATTGCAAAGTCGTCACAATAATGCATACAGTTGAATAGTTTAGTCAACGGAAGTTTGTGATTCGAGTGGGAGAATCTTTAGCAGGTAGCGTCCTTTTTGAAAAACGCTTATTATATTATTATTGGTAAGGAAAAGCCTTATTTAATCGAGTTGTTTCCCAGACGTTAAATTAAGAAATTTTACATCCCAAAACTCTTTACATAGCTTATTATATTAAAATGCTGCCTTCAATGACAGGTGGATGAATGAACCAGGGCAGACTCCCTCCTTATAAACCTTCGAGTAAGAAGACCTGATAATTAAGAGACCGGGTACCGGCATGATCGAATGATTTCTTGAGTCATCCTATTAGGTAAAAAGTTTCCTTATTTTCTCTTTTTATCATTATAATTACGACATTCTCATTGAAAAAAAAATTAGGATCATAGTGCTCAAATCTTACATTTGTGGTTGATTCTGAAATAATCTATTTATATTATTCTATTTTTCAAAAAGGAAAAGAAATAATCCAAAAAAGCTAATGTATTTATAAAATTGCTGATATTAAAATGTATTACAATTATTTAAATATACATAAGCATACGCCTATAAATTGGAATGAATCATTAGACTAGTTTCTCTATTTAGAAAATTGTATTTAAGAATGAAAAGTAATTCAGCTTATAATAAATACTTTTCTGCAACGTAAGTATCAAGAATATTCACCATTGAAAAACAGATTTCTAAACCATCTCACTTTTCGAACTCATTCGAGACAAAAAATAGCTCAATGAAAGAAAGGAGAAAAAGGAAAAAAATTAACCAAAATCAACCTCTCATTTTTTGCTTTGCCATATATAAGAAAAAGTTGCATAATCTTATTATGTGTCACTGAGTACCTTGACGCCAAATTTGCCTTTTAAACCATTTATTTGAAATAATTTGTTTTCATTTTGAAATCACATTTGATATATAGTTTTTGTATTGATTTCTGAATATTTGACAGTGATTGATATTGATAAAAAGGGCTCTTGGGGTAATGCTTTTCTCTCTAGAAAAAGTTGTATGGAATGATTTGATTAATCTGGCAATGCCTTGACTGGTAATACTAGCACGTATTTTTCGATAGTGTTATTTTCATTGAAATCAAAAATTAAAATAATTCAAAAATATTCTTGGGATGTTCATTTTCTTGTCTCTTAGTCCTTTCCTCCATTTTCCAGATTATGTGTGTGCTCTCTTAATAGGATTTTGATTAGTGTGACGTACTAAGTTAAAAATATTGGATTATAATAATCACATGCATGCAAAAGAGTTTCGTCATTATAATTTTATAATTCTAATTGTTACTGTTTTCAATAATGAATGCCAAATTAGAAGGGGTAACCAATTTTAAAGACGGAAAAGTACATATGTATCTATCTGTTATCAAGTGCCGATATAGTAAGAGGTTCTATATTACTCTGTCACCGTACGTAACAATAAAAATAGGTAAAAAGAAAAATTCTTCAAATCATTTAAAACTACAAAGAAAAAAACAGGATATAAAACAAACAACAACAAAAATTTAATAAATTGTATGTGCTTTATTTTGTACTATTTATGACATGTTAAAACCGGCAAAAAAGATAAAATTACAGTTTTTAATTTTTTACCTTAAATCAAAAAAAAGTTTACACACAATAATTGTGCGTGAAGCACAACAACACAGTAAGAACAAAGTATGATTGTAAGCTCCGCAATGGTCTAGATTTAAGATGTAAACGAAAGTAGACCGTGCCCGATTAAATTCAGCGTGGGATAATAGTCTAGAAATAAGACGATTATAGTGCTTAAATTGAGCCGTTAAAAAGACTGAAAATAAGCTGCAAGTCAGAGATTGGGCTGAAATTCAGTCTTTCCAAAGGACTGCTTTTCGATCTCAAAGTAAAATATTGACTTGAGTTAAGACCTAATCTGAATTTAAATATCAGCTGACAAGGCTGCTTAAATTAAGTCAATGATAGGCTGGGAAAAGATCAAAAATGAATTAATCCGGAAATGTGAAAACAATTTTTTTGTTAAAAATAAATGTACTTCGATATAAATAGTTCAAATACGAATTATTATTAATGTTTAAACAATTTTTACTAAAGTATATTTATTTTAAACACTGTATTTAATAGATAAAAAATAAACTTTTGAGACAATTTCAGGGTAAATTTCATACTTTGTATGGTAATCTTTAG
>NC_046657.1:52605900-52608211 GCF_010883055.1 Belonocnema kinseyi
CCAATTCCTCTTTCATTGTGGTATCCCAATTGATGCTCTCCCACGGTATTTCTGTCGAGGTGGTTGGCTGCAAAAAGCTAACGCTAGCCAAAGCATCCTCAGCCGCCACAGTTGATGTTCCACTGCTTACCGTTTGTCCCAGATGTTTTTGCTAGCCAGCTATTTGATTAGAGAGATCTGCCTGACCATCTCGCAGCTCACTATCACCACCGTGAGGCAAGCTGTGGCCTCCAGCTGTGGCTCCAGGGGCTCCCAGACGATCCTGAGCAAGCGACAAGCGTTTCAAAATCTTTAATAAATTCTTCATTTTTTATTTATGGGTTTTGGTGTGTGTTTCGGTCTAAGTTTTTCCCTAGATACAAAAAGTGGGAAAAAGCCTAGGGATTTACTAGCCACACATGCCATACAAAAAACTTGTCTGCACGAGACAAGTGAGTAGGCTACTCTTATGTATTTCGAGCTGCTGAATCCAAATGTAGCCTCAGGATTTTTTCTGCACGTCTCATTTTTTCCCTAGGTTCAGAAAATAGGGCAAAACCTAGGACTATTTTCGAAGTTATTTTGGTAATACCAGTATACGAAAGAATAAACGTACGGGTGCCATATTCTTCCTGAATATTTTGAGAAGAAGGTCTCTTCAATTTGCGACTTAATGTGCTTTACCCAGAATAATCCAGTTGCGAAGACATTCAAAATTCAATACTCCGCGACCACCTTGATTGTGTACTTGATGGTACCTGTAATATTACCATAAATTATAAAAAAAATTCATGAATTCTGAGTAACAGTGTTTGAAGTTGATTTTTGGGTAGTTTATGGTAATTTACCATATTTCTCTGTAAAATTAACCTGAAGGGCTGAATTCATTACTGTTCTTCGAGCAATGTCAGACTTCATCCTAATGTCATACAAAATATCGTAGATCAACTCTTACTAACAACATACCCTCGTTGAAAAACTCCTTCTTCTCCCCCTAGGTGCATAATATACTATTAGTAGTTTTAAAAACGAACCAAATCTATATATTTATCTTTCTCTTATTTTATAAAATAAGTTTTATTACTTGACTACGAAATCGATTTATTAATTGAAATTCATGAAAGGAGATTCAAAGAAGTTATTCAATATTTTATTAGCCGTCTAGATTCTAAGAAACCGTAGGTACACCTTTAAATATAGCGCCATTAAGTCTACGAAACTCCTTCAATCATGAACCAGTTTACTCTTACCGGAAACCCCCTAGAAAACTTTATAAATTATTCCTAGAATAGGAGAGTTTACCGCTCGCTAGACGGCGCCACCGAACTTACATAAACATTCGTGTGATTTGAACTCAAAGTGTGAAAGGTATAATTTTTAAAAGCAAATTATTAAATAAGAGTGAAACAAAATATGAAAGATTGACTGTAACTTAATAAAAACATGAAATACAAACTTGAAAAGTATCATTTAGGTTGAAATAAAGATTTCGTAGGAAGGTAAGTCTTTCCAACAGCAGTTTCATATTTTGCGCACTCCTTGTTTATCATTTTCTTTTTAAAACATTACTTTGCTCAATTTAATTCCAAATTTTGCGGGTAAACCTAGGAGTGGGGATGGGCTAACTGGCCGCTCAGAGTTGGTTTTTACTACTTTTAAATCGTTTAATATTTTTTCAAATATCCCAATACACTATAATTAAATTAAGATAGTCCAACGTCTTCTGAAATTCTAGGATATTTTTAAAAATCCTATTTAAATTTGTTCGAAATTTTCGAATAATTACTTTCAATTCATTATGTACCTTAAATCTTATGTGAATGATTAGAATCTTTCAGATTGCACTAAAATATTTAAACTTTTTCAAAATTTTTCATTCATTTTTTGAAGTATTACGCGCTGTCATATGAAAGCACAATTTATATTGGCCTCCTTTCAAAAGAAAACTACGGTGTGTATTTTTTTTAAACCATACATGATGCATTACGTTATCGTCCTTTATATAAAATCATAATGTGCATATTTTTTTTTATTGACTGAAGGTAAAACACTTAAAACTGTAATTTTTGCTTATTTTCCGGGCAGAATATTTTATTTCGTTTGAACGGTATTTAATGTATGCTTTATTACATACCGTTCAAACCAAATAAAAGATTCTGCCCAGAAAATAAGCAAAAATTACAGTGTTAAGAGTTTTACTTTATCTTAAATTATATAGTTTAACAGGAAAATAGATTTTTCAATTGTTTAAAAGAATTTCGCTTAATACTCTAGAACCCGCTACAGAAGTTTTTTACCTTTTCATCATTGATGATTGAGAAAGTATTAGAAT
>NC_046657.1:52608311-52610620 GCF_010883055.1 Belonocnema kinseyi
AACTTCCGAAAACGCACTTTTCTGAAGGATTAAAAAAACTTGAAAAGCGATTGTCCAAGTGTATAGAGCTCCAAGGAGATTATGTTGAAAAATAAAAAAAAAATTTACCCAAAAAAAATTGTTTTCACTTCATTCGAAGGACATATTGAACTACCCTCGTATTTCAAAATTCGAACGACCAAAAAAACATATTAATGGGCTGAATCAAAAGCGTTCATGAGTTTCAATCATGGAAGACTCATATATATATAATAATATATAATATAATAATATATGTTCATGATTTTAGAAAGAAAAAAGATTTAAGCAAATAAAAATTGTTTATAGATAACCAAATATGTTACGCAACAATTTCTACTCTCAGTATTTATCAAATTTTTATAATTTATCCCTATAGATAAAAACTTTTCATAATTTGAATGAAGTACGAAATTTTTTAGAAAAATGATGTTGTCGACGCAGTAAAATTTAAGGGTAATTTCTCCTGTTTTGTGACACATATTCTGTCTTTAGGAATACCAAAAATTTTTTAAGAAAATCAAACTGACCTTGCTTTAAAAGCTTAATGCTGAAAAGTGCTTCAGTCTTTAGCTCAACTTTCTGCGATTTTTTCTTGCCGAGTAATAAGGCTTTAAAGATTTTTTACCGACTGATCTTAGAAATTCATTTTTTTTTAAATCTTTTTTAGTGCTTCATATTTTGTGGTTCAATTTCACTGCTTTTCATTTGAAAAATTAAAATATTATTCACAGAAGCGGTGGAGCTTACTTCTCTAGGTGGGGACCGAGCAATAGAATTATACATTGGAGTCCCGTAAGAAAAGTTCCCGTAACAGATGACAAGGTGGTCCGAGGGGTCAAAAGAGTGACGCTCCTGGTTAGTGGGGGAATTTCGCAACTACGCAGGAGTGTATAAATAACTTGGACAGTATGCTAGGCGGTTAATCCTGTGGTCTGCTTCAGTCATCTTCAGTCAGTGGAGAAAGTTTCGCAGGACAATCGCTTCCGTTCGTTTTCAGTCAATAAGTATTTAGGTCATGTGTTGCGTAACTAGGTGTAACCAGGCATTACGAAAATATCGAAGGAAATGAAGAGGAAGCGTTTATCTTTCGAAGAAACATATCAGTTTTTAGACGAAACAAAATCCGGTGCCTCAAAGCAGTCTATTTTGCAGAATTTATTCTTCTATCAGGAAATTTATAAATTTTCATAACAAAAATCTGTCCATCTATCGGACTATCGATATTACTAAGGGCGCGCACTGTAAGCGAATGTTTCGAATTACTTATTTTAAATAACAAAATTAAGCAAGAATTTGGTAATTAAATGAGTCTAAAAATTAATGATTCCACAAAAAAGTCAATTTAGCATCGTCAATCTGAATATATTGTTTATTCATTTAATACATTTCAAAGGATTGCGTGTTGATACTCATGAATAATACAGAAAAGTTGTATGTTTTACACCAAGTTACCAAAGAAGCTATTGCTAGGTTAAAAAATCCGCCCGCTTCGAGGTCACATTCTCATAGCGCGCGGCTTGCAAGTTTGAGCGCTCGATAATATATTTATCTCGCGCTCCGCACTCGGTCTTTGTATATTGCTTACACTTGTGCACAGATTTTTTTAATTTTAAAGTCAAAACATTGACAACAGTAATTTAGTTATAGTGATTTTTTTTTGTTAAAGCTCCTCGGGCTTTAACGAATACATTCCAATCACGTATCTCGTGCTTTGCACTCGAATTTGTATCTCAACTTTTATATAATTTCCATAAATGTATATTATTACAATTCATAACATGCATTGATATTAAAACAGACGTAGTTTCATTGTCTCTTAAAAAAAATGCGCATTCTTTGAAAAACTTTGTCATTAAATATTTTACTGCAATATCTGCCTGTTTTCCAAAAACTGAACTTTACTCATTGCCAATTTTATTTTTACGATTTAAACGTAGCACAGACGGTCGAAACACCAGCATTACCTTTTTTCAACTTCTAAATTAAATCCCTACCTTAGTGACCAAC
This sequence comes from Belonocnema kinseyi, assembly GCF_010883055.1. NCBI lineage: Eukaryota > Metazoa > Arthropoda > Insecta > Hymenoptera > Cynipidae > Belonocnema > Belonocnema kinseyi. The sequence goes on from NC_046657.1 coordinate 52,610,340, forward strand.
AAAACTTCGATTAACGATCATATGATCTCATTTTCACATTCTCGGCCCACAGTGGGTAAAACATTCCATTTTTGGTTCAAAAAAATGTACAGCCCACAAATATTAATCAATTTTAACAAAATCATTTGAAAAAGGCTGTTAAGATTTCTGAGAGAGTTGTCACGCATGATTTTTCAATTAGGTTTTCAATTTTTTATAAATAAACAAACAAATGTGACAAAAAATTGGCCATTTTATCTATTTGACGTTCACAGTGCTTTTCAATAACAGGAAAAGTAATA
>NC_046657.1:52610720-52612053 GCF_010883055.1 Belonocnema kinseyi
TTTTTTTTTTTCGGTGTACATTTTTTTAATTCGAAACCTTATGATATTTGCAGCAAAATTCATAATTTTCTATCGATCTTATGATCTTTTAAACAAATACATTATTCGGGCATTTGTCGGCAAAAATTCGAATAATAATTAATAATAATAATTTGTTTTTAAAAATCATAAAATGTGTCAACTCACCATGAATGTTACCGAATTTATTATGAAGATCCAAATTAAAAGTCTGATATTGAAACAAAAAAAAATTGTTCCGAAGATAGATGGCCTAATAATACATTTTTCTATTAAATTTGTTTTTAAAAATTTTTTAAATCGATACAAAAATGATGAATTTTGCTGATATTGTCATGAAGTTTTTAACTGAAAAGAATGCCAGTGAAAAAACCGAATTGTTCAATCGACAAGCGCCCAAATAATGCATTTTTTATTAGGTTTGTTCACAAAATCATGAGATTAACCAACAAATGATGGATTTTAGTAAAATTATCATGAATTTCCGAATTGAAAAAAATGACAAAGAAAAAAACGAATATTTCTGTCGAAAAATGCCTGAGTACTGCACCTGTACACTAAATTTGTTTATAATATAAAAAATTATAATCAGAAAAGAAATTTTTTTACATAATATTGTTTCAATTCCAATTTCTTGTAACATAACCTAAAAAAATGTGTATTTATGGAAAATCGTATAAAACATGTTTTCAACAAATAATTTGTTTATAACAAGTTTTTTTGTATATTGTCTAATTTTGGAATATCCTTAACTAATGCTATTCTATGCAACTTACACGCTTTCAACCATTATCCTGTTATTGACGAGCACCGGGAACGTCAACTAGAAAAAAGGCCATTCTTTCGTCATATTTGTTAATCTATACAAAAATTGAAAACTTAATTCAAAAATGAGGCTGGAAAACTCTCTAAGATATCTTATTAGCTTTTTTTTTCATTTTTTTGTCGAAATTGGTAAAGATCTGTAGGTTGTAAGTTATTCTAAACCAAACCAGTCATTTTTCTTCCCAATGTTCTGTTGTTTGTTTGAATCGTGAAAAATTGAATTAAGAACATTAAGAAAAAGTAAATTTTTTGAAAACCCACACACGAAACGAATAGGAAAATTAAAACACATAAGTTGTGATGAGAATGCGCCCACGCAGCTAGCTGATTTTTTATTGTTAATATCGTGTTTCACCATTAAAACACAAAATACAGATGCTATCGAAAAGTCATCGATAACAAATTAGTAGTTCTTTTTGAAATGCACAATTTTTGATCAGTTATCTTTTCACCAATTTTAACGTTTTAAGCGCAAAATGTAATTTTTTAT
>NC_046657.1:52612153-52613633 GCF_010883055.1 Belonocnema kinseyi
TCCAGGTGGAACTGCGAAAATTTGTAGTTTGTTTATGTAAATCGTTTATAAACATTTAAGTTGCTATATTCTACTAAATAATATCCAAGATACATTTTTTTGAGAATATCCGTAGCCATTGTAGCGATTGAAGGAAAATAAAATTGTGATAAAACCTTACATTTGAATATTTTGTCACGAGAATTATTTATAACAATGGATATTGTTAACTTTTCAAATCTTTTTGTGACTAGCAGTCATTCGTCCATCAGCTTAAAACATTTCCAGAAAGAAAATTCTATATGAAAGAACCAAAATTATGAATTTGCTCGTCTAATTTGTTAACAAACATTTAAATTGTTATATTTATCAAATATGATAAAATATTTATTCTTTTGAGGAAAGCCTGAAATCATTCTGGCGTTTGAAGGAAATTATAATTTGAAAAATCTAAAATTTTAACATTTTGCGACAATAATTGTTTATAACAATAGTTATTATAAACTTTGAATTTAGTTTTTCAATAAATGTCTTTCCTAAATTAATGTGAAGCACTTTTAGCAAAAAAATACAGTTAACCGATAATAAGACTGCTTTTCAATTTCTTTATCAAATTTGTTTATAACAAATAAATGGAATAATACACAAATTATTTGTATACTGTGAGTCCCTTGGAATTTACAGGGTAGGTCCGGAAAGTAATAGGACTGAGTCGATTTAAAAAAATTTATTGAGCCATTCGTTACAATTCTTTAAAAACTTTCAAAATAGGCTCCTTCTGCGTCGATGCAGCGCTGCCAGTGCGATTTCCAAGCATTGAAGGCGTCACGGAAGCCATTCTTTACTGTGCAACTTAAGTTGTAGTCTTACAAATTATAATTACTATTATATTTATGTTGGATATACGTGATATATTTTAAATAAATTGTTCTGATCATGGATGTATTTTAAATATTTTTTCATTGTGACCTTATATATTATTAATTTTTTGATTAGCTTCATAATTAATTTTAACAATAAATAATTATTTTGACTTTAGCAAATAATAAAATCAATAATATTAGCAAAATTTCAATACATATATTTAAATTATGATGCGATTCCTTAAAATGACCCTAGATTGAAAACACGAATTAAAATGGCCGAGCGATAGATCATTGGTGGTTTCTAATTAAGAAACGGTAATTATAACGGGTCATTCATTCGAGAAAATTCGCTACACCTGACACATATTTTATAAATAGAAGACGAATATGTAAAATCAATTAAAGTAGGAGAGAAACAATTAAATGTATATAAAATTTCAAAAGCTCTTGAAAGTTTATAATAAAAAATACTCATAAATAGATCGTTAACTACTTAAAATGGATGGTGAGGAAAATGTCGCCTTTATCGAGACAAGTAGACATGACGGATTCTCGTCTTGCGTTTACAGCTCTCCCTACTAAAATCATCCAATATTTCATTAACCATTCAGACGACCTATTATTACCGCCCGCTC
>NC_046657.1:52613733-52615964 GCF_010883055.1 Belonocnema kinseyi
TGTTTTCAATCTAGGGTCATTTTAAGGAATCGCATCATAATTTAAATATATGTATTGAAATTTTGCTAATATTATTGATTTTATTATTTGCTAAAGTCAAAAAAATTATTTATTGTTAAAATTAATTATGAAGCTAATCAAAAAATTAATAATATATAAGGTCTCAATGAAAAAATATTTAAAATACATCCATGATCAGAACAATTTATTTAAAATATATCACGTATATCCAACATAAATATAACAGTAATTATAATTTGTAAGACTACAACTTAAGTTGCACAGTAAAGAATCTTTGTACCTTTCACATCTAACAATTTCAAGTTTTAAAGGAAATAATAGAAAAGAGTCAATGATAATATATATAAATTTATACAGTTCAATGATTTATTTTTTGCTTAATCTTGAAAGCTTTTTTCTCGCAGCATCCAACCCCCAATAATTTTATTTAAAAAATTTAATTTAAAGGAGATTTTGAATTAAATAATTAATCATATTATTGCAAACATCACTTCTAAAATCGGCAGACGTATTGAACTTCTGTCTTCTGTATTTGTTAATAAATAATTATTTCACTCAAAGTATGGAAAAATCGAAATTTGGCACATAAAAATTGTTTACGCTTTAATAACTGATCAGGAAAACTTCATATTATCTTAAATACAGGGTTTGTCCGGAAAGTAGTAGGACTGACTTTCTTCCGCCGCGACTGTACTTCGGAGCGTGCGCGCACCGACTGGATTTGGTAGAGGACTTTCCTAGCTAACGAATGTGTAGCTGGTCAGTTGTCTCCGAGCACTTGGAGAGTCAGGACAGGCATTTTCACGCTACGTGTTTCTGTGAGTGGTGCAAGCCGAAAATGCAGCGTTCGTTAGAGCAGAGGTACGCGATTAAATTCTATGTTAAATTCGGTAAATCTGCAACAGAGACGTTTGATATGATCAAGCAGGCTTACCCACATGTTGCTTTAGCAAGAAGTGGTGTGTTTCGGTGGCACCAGGCCTTTTTGGAGGGCCGGGAAGAGTGAGCAAATCCAAAGTGAAAACGATGCTCATTGTCTTTTTTGACATCAAAGGCATCGTCCACCATGAATTTATTCCTCCTGGACAAACCGTCAACGCCAATTTTTACGTGCAAGTGCTCATACAGACTCAAACGAAGGGTCAATCGGGTCCAACAAGACATCGCAGCCGACTGGAAATTGCACCACGACAACGCCCCGGCTCACACCGCCTTTCTTGTGAACAGCTACCTGACCAAGGCTGGCATCCCAACGCTTCCGCAGCCGCCCTACAGCCCAAATGTGCCCCCCCAGACTTTTTTTTTGTTTCCTCGCTTGAAAAGGCCGATGAAAGGCAAGCATTTGGAGACGAGAGAGGAGATCCAAGCAGCATGCACCGCGGCTCTCAAGGCTATTCCGGAAAATGGCTTCCGTGACGCCTTCAATGCTTGGAAATCGCGCTGGCAGTGCTGCATCGACGCAGAAGGAGCCTATTTTGAAAGTTGTTAAAGAATTGTAACGAATGGCTCAATAAGTTTTTTTAAATCGACTCAGTCCTATTACTTTCCGGACAAACCCTGTAAATTCCAAGGGACTCACAGTATATAAATAATTTGTGTATCATTCCATTTATTTGTAATAAACAAATTTGATAAACAAATGGAAAAGCAGTCTTATTATCGGTTAACTATATTTATTGGCTAAAAGTGCTTCACATTAATTTAGGAAAGACATTTATTGAAAAACTAAATTCAAAGCTTATAATAACTATTGTTATAAACAATTATTGTCGCAAAATGTTAAAATTTTAGATTTTTCAAATTATAATTTCCTTCAAACACCAGAACGATTTCAGGCTTTCCTCAAAAGAATAAATATTTGATAAATATAACAATTTAAATGTTTATTAACAAATTAGACGAGCAAATTCATAATTTTGGTTCTTTCATATAGAATTTTCTTTCTGGAAATGTTTTAAGCTGATGGACGAATGACAGCTTGTCACAAAAAGATTTCAAAAGTTAACAATATCCATTGTTATAAATAATTCTCGTGACAAAATATTCCAATGTAAGGTTTTATCACAATTTTATTTTCCTTCAATCGCTACAATGGCTACGGATATTCCCAAAAAAATGTATCTTGGATATTATTTAGTAGAATATAGCAACTTAAATGTTTATAAACGATTTACATAAACAAACTACAAATTTTCGCAGTTCCACCTGGA
>NC_046657.1:52616064-52622004 GCF_010883055.1 Belonocnema kinseyi
AGTAGACATGACGGATTCTCGTCTTGCGTTTACAGCTCTCCCTACTAAAATCATCCAATATTTCATTAACCATTCAGACGACCTATTATTACCGCCCGCTCATACATATTTAAATTGTAAACGAAATATTCGCTAATCTCCGTCTGTAGTCTGTATTCTGCATTCTGTTGTTTTTTGTATGAAAAGAAAATGAGCAGCGTTAGAGCATTTTCAGAAAATTAAAATAAAAAAACTGAAATGGACATTTTAAGCCACACAACGCATGATGTGAAAAAAGTGAAGAAAAGAAAAACGTTGATTATTTAAAGCCCTGCAAGAATATAAAAAAAAAAAACGATTTGAATTTAGTCGAAAAGTTATAAATTTGATCGTACCAAAAATCTTGAAAAATCCAAGAATTCCATTTTTTTCAAACTATGCTCGAAAATTTAACTTGTCAGAGAATTAATTTTGACGTTAACACATCGTCTGTGAGGCCAAGACGTTGACTAGTTATCATCAGAAGCAGAGCGGTTATTTATATTAAGAAGCATGTACTTTCAGGAGCTGATCTTGTATCACGTGACAAAATAAATACCGTAAGATGGAAATTCTGATTTTAAATTAGGCATTACTGGATTGTACATGAGATTCAAACTATGAATATCCTCTTTTTTGTTCACATTAATTTTGTCGCTCTTAATACATAAAATTTACGAATTAAGACCTTTTTTCCAGTAGTTTCTATTTTTAGTCGTGAAAAACAACATTAAAAATAAAAAAATAATTTTTTTTTTTGAACTAACGACACAAGCTAAAAAAACGAGACAAAAATTGTTTATCCAAAAAAGAACCACAAATTTTCAATAATTATTTTTCATAGGATGCGCACTTTTTTATTCATCCGTAAAAAGCAATAAAAACAAAAAAGCTAATTTTTGGCAAATGACACAAACTATGAACAAAATAGAAAGACAAAAGTTACTCTTCCAAGAAATACCGAAGTCTCATTGAAATTTTTCATTAATACTTTTTGATAGGACACGTAGTTTTTGCTTCAGTCGTAAAAAACAACATTCAAGGTCTATAAATTCATAATTAATCATTTTCAGATAGGAAGAGTAGATTTTCTTTTAATCGTAAAAAATAAGATTAAAAATAAAAAATTTAATTTTTGCAAAAAGTGTAGAAAAGACGAAATAGGACACAGGATCCTATATGGGATTATATACAGGTTTTTGTATAGGACCCTATATAGATTCCTGCATTAGATTCAATGAAGATGCGCAGTAGTTTCTCTTGAATCGTAAAAAACAAAACTAAAAACACAAAATTTATAAAAACAAAAAAAATAACAATTAGCATGATTCAATTTTCATCCATATCATAAATTGTAATTATGTAATTTTATTAAAATGATATATGTTTCAGTGCAGCTTTGAATATCATTTTAATCAAAAAAATAAATATTAAAATAATTATGTTGAAGACAATTTGTACTTTATTTTGAAATATCTGAATAAGCAATCTCTGGCAGAGCTACATAAAAAATGTATTATATTTGAAAAGCAAGTGTTGTATATAATGTAAAAAAGTTGTCATTTTAGACCAAATTAAGTAAGAAGCATGAGATATATGTTGAGAATGTGTCCATGTAAACCGAAAGAGCTTTAACAAACAAGAGTTTACAATCAGAAAATTGCAGATGTCGATCCGTTGACCTTAGATTTTAAGAGGCGGAGTGCGAGAGCCAATATTCGTGCGCTGTAGGTCCGCTCAAATCCTAGAGCTAAGCTCTTGTCACAAAAACAAAATCACAATCACAAAATTACAGTAGTGAATGTTTTGAGTTTTAATTTTTAAATGTTTGCGCAAAAATGTGCGGAAGTGTAGAGACCAAGCGCGATAACCAACAGTCAGGCGCCCTAGGCACGCTCAAACTCGCGAGCGAAGCAAGCCGCACGCGTATATAAGAATATAAGGTCTCTAGCCCATGCACCAGAACGGCTGAATCTTGGAATGGCCCGAATCAGTCGTTGACGAGTTTTCGACGTTTTCCCAAAAAAGAATGATTTTTTCTTTTTTTCTGAAAATGCTTTTCTTTTTTCAAACTGCAATAGAAAAATGTTATCGTGGTTGTCCAAATTGGGTCGTTGGATTTTTGCTATTAACTTGATTATTAGATGCTAAAATTGATTTTCAGTTCAATTTCAATTTAATATATTCTTATCTGTGAAGCAAAATCTTGACACTAATAATCTCGTCATCTTAAACACATATGAGATAACGGATAGTTATGTATATATTTGTACTCAAATGATGCAATGGAATATTCCTTCGATCGAGTTGTGAAGCAAATTATTCAGTAAAGAATTAATCAGTTTCTTCTTAAATTTGAGAAAATGAGGCTCGTCCGTACTTTTCTTTTCACTTTAGCCGTCATCGTTAGTTCTTTCGGTGAATATAATACTCGTAATATTATAAATTTATAATTTGTACACCATCTTCAAAATGAGAAAGTACTACTTTTATTTGAAAATTGACTATCGTGGATATCTTTAAATCTCCATGTTTTGAGAGCTCTGAATTCGGAAAAATCGAGTTTACAATTGTGTCTGCCTATCTGCCTTTTGCCGCCATCTGTTTACAGGATAAATTTTAAAAGACTAATCTGATTGAGCTGCAATTTAGCTCACAGTTTCAGTGTGTAAAAAAAATATCGAGTTAATCAATCAACTATTCTGGATATAATATAAAAAAGATAAAGTATTTTCAAGATTTTTCAGTCAACAATTTTCAAGATTTGAACATTTTTTAGACGGCTATTTGTTAAAAGTGAATACATATATAACTTTTTTTAACATAATGTTACAAATAAAATTTTCAGCTCTACGGAGGTATATTTTTCTTAAAAAAAATCAGGAAGAAAGTTTTTTTCGGGTCACATGTATTCATAGTTTTTTGAAATTTTAGAAGGCATGAACCATGTTATTAAACTGTTTTGTTATGTACATTTTTTTGCATACAAAATATTTACCCTTCCGACTTATAAATTTTAAATGTTGATCCGTAAGGGCGACTGACCTGGACTCTCACCAAGGAGCCTCATGGAACATCCATATGGTGAAAGTTCGAATTTCAGAAAAGAGTCATTACATTTTTGACAGAAATTCATTATTTGTAAGCCTGAACTCATGAAATATGACCAGCGAGTATTAACAATGTGTCAACTGTTCTTTTCCTCTAAAATTATTGTTTATTAAGTATTATTCGACACTAAAATTTAAGTAAAAACATGGTTGCCAAAGAAGTGTACGTAATTTAATTGTACGTAATTTAATTGTACGTGATAAAAACTCTTTGTTATATGGTGTAAGGAGGCATCATATTTGAGAAATATTTCGCATAACTGTTTCTGAACCATCAGAAATATTCATTCTGCACAGGAAAATTGAATTTAGTTAAAGTTATTAGAAATAAGTGTTTAGAACAAAAGATAATAAATTTTCTACTTCTTCTTGCAGAATGCAGTTCACAGTCGGACGGGAATCCTCATAATCAGTTAAACCCAGGTCATTCTTCTTATTCTTCTGGAAAACAACATACTTCTGACCGGAGTTCCCTCGACAGGTCGTCTTTTCGTTCCAGGTCTAGGTCTCCTGCTAGTACTCCTCCTGCTTTTACATTACTTGGATATTCACTTGACAAACTTGGATATCTTCGGCTCATTTCGCGTAGAAATGAGAACCTTCGATTTGAATTTCGAAGATACATTTTTACAGCTAATACATCAATTATCTGGAAAGCAGATGAAGAAACCTACAGCCTCGTGCCACTCCAGGAACATATTGTATTATCAGCATCCAATGGTGACATTTTTGCAATAATGGCGTATAGTGGGCTTCTTCGTGGAATATATAGGGCAAGTAGAGGTCGTCCGCGAGTAAAAATAAATATATTCAGTGGCGCAATTTATACTTTAACATCAGATGAAATAAGGGATTGTCCAGTAGGAAAAAATCACCCAATCTTTCCACAAAATTTTATTAAAGCTTTTGCAAATTACGATTCACTGCAGTCCGGACAGAATCTCTCTGTCGAACGTAATCCTGGTTCTTCTTCGTCTGTCATACAGAATTCATCTGACCCGACATCTTCTCAAGAGCCTCTTGTTCATGCCAGGTCTATGTCTCCTCCGGGCAGGCCTCCAGCTGATCGAGTACTTGGATATACAATAGAAAAACTGGGATATATTCGGCTTATTCCTTGGACAGATCAGAGTCAGCGATTTGAATTCCGAAGATATGTTTTTCCTACTTATCAACCAATTCGAATGCGAAAAGATGGAAAAACCTACGCATTTGAGTCAACCCAACAATATATTGTAATATCAGCATCCAATGGTGACGTTTTTGCAATATTGGATTCTAGTGGGACCCTTCGTGGAATTTATACGACAGACAGAATGCATTCGAGAGTAAAAATAAACATGATAAGCGGCGCGGTTGAAAATTTGAATCCTGATGAAGCAAGGAATTGCCCCGTAGGCGAAAACCACCCTATTTTCCCAAACTGCTTTTTTAAAGAATTTGCTCATTACAATACATTACAGTCCAACCAGAATCCCAGTGGTGAACATCATTCTGGTTCGTCTTCTTTTGCCAGACAACACTCAACTGGACGGCCTTCTCATCAGGATGCTGCTTTTGATACCAGGTCTATGTCTACTCTGGGCAGACCTCCCTCTGGTGAGGTACTTGGACATGAACTCTCAAAACTTGGATATATTCGACTAATTCCTAAGGAAAATCTCAACCAGCAGTTCCAATTTCGAAGATACCTTATACCTGCCGACATCCCAATTCGACTTGCATCAGGAGGTACATATTTTCCCGTGCCAAATCAAGAACATATTGTATTATCGACATCCAATGGTGAAGTTTTTGCAATACTAGAGTATACTGGGACTCTTCGTGGAATATATACGGCGAAGAAAAGTCATAAGAGAATCAAAATAAACATGATAAGCGGTGCAGTTGAAAAAATGACCGCAGCTGAAATGAGGGAATGTCATGTAGGCGAAAATTACCGCAACTTCCGACGTTGGTTTGATGAAGTTGTTTCAAATGAAGATTCTCTACAAAATGTGTATCATTAATTCAATAGAATAAAGAGAAACTAATTGATGAATTTTTAGCTAATTTATGGTAATATTACAATTAATTTAACGTTATTTAACACAAATTTCACAAAATTTAATTTAAAAATGTCTATACATTTCCGGACATTTATCGACATTCCGGAAATTTACGGTGGTGGTACAGGTAAATATAGAAACTTATCATAAATTACCGAATATTCAATAAAAAATTTTGTATGCATCAACTTATTTAGGATGCAATCTCCAAATGGTCATCAGAATGCTAATTATTTTTAATAAATGTAAAAGAAGATCGCTGAAGGAAAGCATAATATTCTTGTTTACATCAAAAACATGATTTTTGTTCCATAAACCTGTGCTTAGCCACTTATACATTTGGTAATGAAACATTGCGCTAAATGCATTTTTACATTCTCATCAAGAGATAACGATAACTTTCGAAAGACCTGACAGATTGATTTGGCCCTTTGTATACTCTTTTAGTGTCCTAAAATAAAGGTCAATTACGTTAGCCCGCCATTTTGGGTGGAAATTGAAAAGTGAGCGTATTTTGGAAATTTTTGAGACCACTTTTTTTAAAATTCAAAAATTGTCTGGACGGATATTCATAGCATTCAATCAGATGAACAATTTCTCCAAATGCCTTTTTTAATAAAACTAAAATTTACTACAGTTATAGCATTCACAAAATTTCAAAAAACACACGAAAATCAACATTTTAAGTCAAATAACGCATTATATGAAACATAGTCAAGAGAAGAAAAATGTTTCTTTTCCAATGCCCTACAAGATTGTTTTTT
>NC_046657.1:52622104-52623622 GCF_010883055.1 Belonocnema kinseyi
CCACAGAGCATGCAGCCGTGCCATGTAACCCCGTTCACGGGCCACACTCGCATCGTAGCAGTCTAGCAAGTCGTGATTCAGTCGATCCGTCCACCCAAAGGTTGCGAGATCCCGCCTCAGAAAAAGAATTTTTATCCTAGTCGGCTTACCAGAATCGGAAGCTTTAGAATTTGTATCCAGTTGTTTTCCCCTAAAAGTCTTCAGAGAGTCTTTATCTTGTTTTGTATCCGATCTTTTATCAGACTCTGCTTCAGAATCTGGCAATCCAGGAACTTGCAAGGCATCTTTTGTTTTGGAGCTTATTTTTAGTTTAGTTTGTTCATGACGCTGCATAATTTTATCAACTTTCTCATTGGGTTCTTCACTGTCTTGCGAAAATGAGTAATTTCGAATGTTTAAAATTCTTAATCGATTGACGGCATCTTCATAGTTTTTTAAACTATTTACGAATTTAATCTCTGCTCAATCTCAATAATCGAGAAAATGATTTTAAATGTAATTATGGATTTGAGGGCTGTACATAAATTACGCGCAGGATTTAGGGCCCTCTCTGAGAACCCCCTCCCTATATCAAAAACCGTAACAAGATATTTCACCCGCACCCCCCGCACTCCTAATTCACGTAATTTTTGGTTTCCACAAATATTTTGCTAGTAAAATCTTCAAATTTATTGATTCATTTTAAACAAAAAAATATTTTTTACTATGACGGATGACTCTCTAATAAGATACTTAAATTTTCAACAAAATAATTAAATTTGGAACTCAGTAGTTGCATTTTCAATCTAAACAGATAATTTTGCAACAAAAAAGTGTTAAAGTTTATTTTTCAATCTAAAAAGATAAAATTTATACAAAAAAAAAGAATTTTAAAACCAATATGACGAATTTTTACCAAAGGAAGATTTTTCACTCCAAAAAGAAATAAAACTTAATCTAAATTGTTGAGTCTTTCAAGTCAAAAAGCCGAATTTTGAATTTGAATTTTCAAACTAAAATATGACTTCAGGAAAAAACTAATTTTCCACGAACATCCTGCATTCATACCCAATAAACATTAAATTTCAAACCAAAAAATTATTTTCCTGCTAAAACAAGAAAAGTAAATATTCTACGAAATAGTTTATTTTTAACAAAACATTTGCATTTTTGCCTAGAATGGAGCAATATTTATGCCGAAAAAGAAGAACTTTCAAATCAAAAAGACACATTTTCATAAAAAATAGTAGATATTTCATTTGAATAATAAGCTGTAAAATATGCATTTTATAGAAAAGGTTAATGGTCTACGAAAAGAGCTAAATTCCTAACCCCCAAAGACAAATTTTTAACAAAACAGTTGAATTTGCAACCAAAAAGATGTCTTCGTAATAAAATTATTAAATTTTCAGTCACATAATAAAATTTATAGCTAAAAAGAACATTTTCGGGAGGAAGTTTTTGCGAATTTGCAAAAGATACGTGCATGCGCGACGGATCCCCTCCCCCCTGCAGTCAAAACTAGTAAAAAATGTTTCA
>NC_046657.1:52623632-52627286 GCF_010883055.1 Belonocnema kinseyi
CACCAATCCTTGAGCAGTCACATAATTTAAGTACGGTATTTTGTATTAATTCTTAATTCCCTTACGTGCACCTCCTCTTAAAACCACCGAGTATACTGGCCACGATTCAGGAGGGTCAGATTTAACTAGAGCATGCATTAACTGGCAGTTTTCTGCAGTGTACGGAGGCAGCATGAATTTCGCCTCTAATTTGCCTCTCTTTGTGTTGTACGGTACCCAACTGCAAGGAACGAAATCAACTTGCTTCGTTGCATTCTTTGGATCTCGACGTAAAAATTCCAATAGCTGGTATTAATATTCTTCCTCTGTGTTGTTTGCCATGTCCCCTCTTAAATTTGCACTAGACTAAAACATGTAAAGCAATAGAGGGAATAATTTACGAATTTTGTCCATAGGGATGTTTAAAGTTTTACAGCACGTGTTTTTAACTTAACTGTAATATAAAATAAAGTCAAGTTTTCTTTTTTTTGACATGCATTTATTCATATCTGATAGAAAAAGTTTTTCGAAAACGTAAAAAAAGATCAAACTATATAAGTAAGTATTAGGACGCTAACATAACCTATAAAAATGATAAAATTGCTTTTGTCAGTTTCATGCGTTAAATATGGTTAAGTATTAGTTAAGATACCGGTACTCCGGAAATTGTAAGCGGTCAGGACACAAACAGAAAATTTTGAAAAAATATAACAATGTAGATACAATTGCTTAAAAATTATTATAAAAGAACTATTAACAAAAGTTAAACAGCCGTTTGTTTGAGTTAGATCATACAATTTTTGTTGCGATACAAATTTCTAAGTTTATCTTAATCACGCGTGTGACGAAATGCTATTTTGATTTTTTGATGTTTCTATAGTCTACTGCGAAAGTTCGACAACAACTACGTTGGACAATAGACGCCTACATTATCATGCAGTAATTTAAAATGAGCAGAAAATTTGAATATTTATATTGTGATATTGCGCGACCTAATTATTAATAAATTAAACAGATTGCTGAAACTAATCATTTTGCTACAAAATTCTATGTTCAATTTTTCAACAGAATCCTTTTTATATCCCAATTTTAGGATAACGTTCCAATGTTTTTAGTCAGCTACAAACGATAATAAATCTTTAATTTAAAAGAAATACGAAATATAAATACAAATTTGACAGCGTTCACGGAAATACAACAATTCTACAGCAGAGGGCAGGGACAAGCCCAGGATGGAACACGCGATATAGGTAGAGAAGTATGATAACCTTAATTTTGCACTGTCTGCAGTTGTGGACATTGAAATTTTGTTCACTAAGCTTTTGTCAGTTTTGAAAGTTCATTTTCGATGACAAACAATGGATAATAAGGACTATATTCGAGATCAATAACGTCGGCGCGCTAAAAAGTACAGATTAGTAAAGAAAACATTAAAAACATTACATTATGAATGCAATACTAGTGACGAATCTGAATCGGAATTCGACGTGACTGATATTCCTGAAGGTAAGTTTATATAGTTCTCATTAATTAAATTGGTCCTCATGATTATTGAAAATTATTATTATATAATTATTATTAAAATTAAAAGAGTTTTATAGATTCTTTAAAGGTTTTGGGTCGAAGTTCTGACCTCAAAATTTAATCTCGTCTGTTTTGTTCTCTATCCTTAATTCTATTTTGAAAAATAAGTAAAGCTACAGAAAAAAAATTAAACAAGTATAATATTTGGTTAATAAAATAAAGTTTCATTTTTAGATTAGAACTAGGGTTTTAATATTTTTATGCTTCATGCTTCATAAGTCCACGAAGTGCTTGAAAATAGTGAAGGACTCTTAACCCCTAATAGAAGTGGAAGCGATAAAATTCAAGATTCTTCATTTGAAAATTTCATGGACGTAGATTCGAGCTGTTTACTTACAATTGTAAGAGCTCGACTTTTGCCGACCTTGCCCAAATCATCGAAAACTTTTCTTGGCACAAACGATGCATCTTTTGATATAGAATATATGGAAGATGACGAAGTAAATGTTACATAGTTTGTATATTTCGGAATTGCTGACGCAGTTAAGAGATGCTTTAACGAAAAGTTGCATGAAAATAATCTAATTGAAAATTCACGTTGATGGGGTGCCATTGACAAATTCTGGATCCCAACAATCTTAGCCCACTTTAGCCAAAGTTCACGTAAAATCTGATTTGTATAAACCCTTTAAGATTGCAATATTCCACGAAAACGCAAAGCCCAAGAACCCAGAAATGTATCTGGATAAGCTTATGAAGGAATTTAATTTATTGCAAAAAGATGGAATTGTACTTTCTGGTACACAATTCGATGTTCGTCTCAAATGTGTGATTGCTGACACTCCAGCTCGAGCTTTTATAAAAAATACTTTAGGTCATGGTGTTCTGGTTGCATGTGAAAGATGCACAGTTACTGGTGTAAAAGAAGAGAACACAACTGTATATCGTTCAACCGATGCAAAAGAAAGAACGGACTCTTCGTTTCGAAATTCGAAACAACCTGGGCATCGTCACGGGCTATCACCGTTTTTGAGAGTACTACCATTAATAAATATGGTTGCATTTTTTATCTTGGATTTCCTGCACCTTTGCTGTCAAGGGATAATGAAAAAACTTGTTGAGTACTGGGTGTCAGGAAATCTGAATTTTAAGCTGAGTTCGAGAAACAAAGCACAAGTTACGAGTCGCCTTTTGCATGTAAGGTCACAAATACCTTGTGAATTTCAAAGAAAGACTAGTAAATTGGCATCAATTTTAAAGTAGGAAGCGACACAGCTTAGATTTTTTTATTATATTGCGGTCCAATAGTTTTGAAAGGTATCTTAAGAGAAGAATTGTACAACTACTTCTTATTATTTCATGTTGCTTGTAGAATCTTATGCTTAGATGTTATTTGCCTGAAATACACGAAGCAAGCAAAACAGTACTTGATAAGTTTCTTCATAGCCATGAAGAACTACTATGGTAATAAATCGCAAGTTTTAAATGCACATAATCTAATTCATTTAGCTGATGACGTTGAATTTATGAAATGTAACTTAAGCATTATAACAGTTTTTCCGTCTGAGAATTTGCTAGGTAAAATTCATAACTATTTTCGTAAACCCTATCGTGCTCTAGCACAATTGTGTAGAAGGCTTTTTGAAGAAAGATTTTTGAGAAAAAAAAACCACAGTTGCCACCTCTTGTGAAAATTGTAAAGGTGTCTCGCGCAGGAGCAGTAAAAAAAAGTATAAATCTTTCACAATAACTACTGCTTCTCCTGATAATATTGAGATTTTGGATAACGATTCTATTATTAAAGTTCGAAAAATTATTGGAAACTCAGAATCTCTTGAACTGTTGCAGGTTGAAGGTATAATTTGGAAAAAATAGAAACCTGTGTATGAATATTCTTGCGATTCGAATAAATTGCAAATGTGGGAATCAAAAAGTAAACCGACAAATGAAACTTTAACTCGACTAGTGGCTAGTAGGTCAGTATAGGAACGACCTGTAGGAAATGAAACAGCTTCCTGCACAGGATCCTGTACAATATCCTACGTGGGAAACTACAGTATGTCAAGTTAAAGCGTGGGTGGCTTTACTCGCAGTCGGTAAGGTGTATCGACATGATTTTGGTGTCAAAATATTAAGAAGAGCTCCCTCTTT
>NC_046657.1:52627386-52627629 GCF_010883055.1 Belonocnema kinseyi
TCTTTATATGATTTGCTTTTGGCGTCATTTAAAAATATCTTTGCAGGTTTGTACATTTCAATTGTTTTTATTATTATTTCTAATAAAAAATTGTTACTCTCATTAATAATACTCTCAATAATAATTTGCGCAATTGTTAATAACAATTTCTTTAGCAAACTGTCCATAGCAATAACGCTGTATGACTGAGAGAGGCTGCGTTGAAATTATCTTTATATGATTTGCTTTTGGCGTCATTTAAAA
>NC_046657.1:52627639-52632899 GCF_010883055.1 Belonocnema kinseyi
AGGTTTGTACATTTCAATTGTTTTTATTATTATTTCTAATAAAAAATTGTTACTCTCAAGGTAGGTAAGAAGGTCCTTTGTGATTTTCTTATTGCCAATGAGAGTACTGACGTGCAAGGTTTGTCAAGTTTCATGCAAACTGAGTACAATCTTGATCCTGGGCATCTAGAAATAGTAGCTAATCATTTGAATTTGTATTTTTTAACTTTATTTCAGAAAAAATGGAAAGAACGTTTAAGTATAAAAAGTCAGTTTAAAAAGAGGTTCGAAAAGTGGCTAAAAACTGACTTCGTTGTTACCTTTTCTGGGATAAAGTCAAAAGGAGGAAGCAAAAGTTCGGATACAAAATTCGAAGATGCTTCTGCTGCGACAAAGAGACAAAAATTAATGTCCATTGAAGAGAGTTTTGCGGCTGCTGGGATACAGGATGCATTTCTGCGAAGTTTACGAAAGAGTGGAAGAACAAAAAATTGCAAATGATATAGTCGTTCTTTTGAATTTTGAAGTTTTAGCTTTAATGCAACAGGTCAGACTATCGAAGTATCAATATAATACTATTCACTTACAGGCCAAAGAAAGAAAGGCTCACATTTATCCTTCATATGTGAATTTATTAGAGATTAAAAAAGATTGTTATCCTTCAATTATTCGAATATCGAAAGAAGGAGCCATGGTTGAGATTCAGTCTTTTATTGATCACACTATTGAACGTCTTTTTAAAGATCCGAATTTATGCCTTCCGATGATTTTTTTTTCACAGCATCAATGGTGCCAAAATGGTTGAGGATAAAGCACACGGGAGAAACGGGAGAAAGTTTGGATCAATCCTCATAGTTCCTCGCCAAAACGTTGTATACCTATCATGATTAAATATGCAAAGGAAACAAAGGAATTAAGGAAATCGGAAATTAAAAATATTAAGACACAAGTTCAGAAGCTTAGACCCACAACAATTACTACAACTGATGATGTGTATATAGTGACAACAGAAATTAGGCTAACTATGTTGGATGGAAAAGTTTTTACAGCTCTCACTGATTCTCCATCATCTTCTACTTGCTACATTTTCAAATGGAGCATATGCAAGAAAGAGGATAAAGAAACGATGAAAGAAGCTGAGAAAAGAATTTGCAACGAATTTCAAAAGAAGATGGGGTTAATAATTGATCAACCAAGTCAAGGATCTAGCAACTCTAATTGTGGTAATACAGCTCGTACGTTTTTCTCGAATGTTAATCAAGTGTCAAAAGTAACTGGAGTAAATGAAGAACTCATTAAAATGCTTAGAAACATACTACAAATGTTAGTTAGTAGCAGAAAAATTCTTCCTCCCTTTTTCAACGAGTATGCTTTTAGGACAGCAAAACTGTATGTGAGCTTATATCCATGGTACTACATGCCTTCTTCACTTCATAAAATACTGCTACATGGGGGAAAAGTTATCGAGAATTTTATGCTGAAAATTGGCATGTATTCCGAAGAAGCCTCTGAAGCCAGTTGTTGGATAATTTCAGTGGAAAACCGTCCTCTTTGCATGTAAAAAAAATAAATCATAGTTTTGTTGAAAAAATTGTTTATAACAATCATATAAATTATTCTTTATTTAATTTCGTTGGTTATTCGCCGCAATAGGTGACACTCTAATAATTATTGAAGAAAAAACATTTTTTTCTACGAGGAAACGGCCGATTAGCAGACTTGTTCAACTAAATTGTTATAAACAATCTATATTGTTTATGTTTGATAAAGCTTAAAGTATATAAATGGCTTTAAAGATAATTGCGAATCACTTTTTTCAGAAAAATCAATTCAGATATGAGAAAAAATCTTTTATAAAGAATTTGTTTATAGAAACGTTTATAAAAACAATATTTGTTAACTCATGCTAATGTTTTTTTCACAAATTATGACTCTTATGAAAAATATTAGCAACTAGCGTGAAATAAACGTTTTTTTCTATGATAAAAAACATGAATAAGAATTTGTTTATAAAAATTGTTTATAATAATTAAGTTAAGTATTATTAAAATTAATTATGTTCTATGAATGCATGTCCAATAATTCCGGCTCATAGTGAGTTTCTCTCTGTATTTTTTCTTGAGATAAAAATTCACGAAGCTAAAATGGTCAATTTTGTCACCATATTTGGTTATATATTGTTGCTCTGTGAAAAAAATTTACAAAAAGCAAACCACAATTCTCTTAAAAATTAGTTGCTGAGTATTTCTAAAAAAAACTTTTAAATCGTTTAAGAAATACGACCTGTGGGCGATTATGAACAGTAAATTCCTATTCCAGACCACTGTGCGACGTAAAGAAAGTGAAACCTCGTGAAGAAGGGCAAAAGAGAAGGAAATTTGGAAACAAAAAGCTAAAAGCCATGGAAGGTGATTATTATTGATATACCGTTTTTTCTTTAATCCACAATTAACACTATGTCTTCTTTTTTTCAAATAATTATATTTATTCCATTGTTTTAAAGAAACATCCTCCTTCTTGTTGTTTCTTTGCTTCAACGTGAGCTGAAGTAATAGATCCCAGTAAGTCGAAGTATTTCGCGTTGGAAGTTAGTTTTTTGGTTTATAATTGTATTATTGTATTATGGCTGCGAATTCATATTGTTTAGTTGAAAATATAATTATTTTTCGAAAAGCTGTCTTTTTTATTGGAAATACATCTGTTCGGTTAAACATGCAACTGTTTAGTTAAAAATTATAATGTTTTAGTTTAGTATGCAGCTGCTTGGTTACAAATCAATTTAGTTGAATTAAACTGAACTATTATTAAATGAAATTTTTTCAATTTTTCGTTCGAAATATAAAATATGTAGAATTCTCTTCGTTGACAATTAATGTCCATCGTTTTATAATTCAACTATTTCGTAAACAAATCAACTGTTTTGTCGAAAATGCAGTTAGTTTGTTCAAAATTGAACTATTTTCTTAGATATCTTTGTTGGCCGAGGATTCAACAGTTTTTTAAACATTCCTCTGTGATTAAAAATCGAAGTTCGAAAAAATTTGACTTTTTAACTTAAAAACTCAACTCTTCTCATGAAAATCGATCTCTTTTGATTGAAAATCTATAATTTTTGGTATGAAATTCAATTACGTGATTGGAAATTCATATATTCGGTCGAAAATTGCCGGTTTTTAGTAAAAAATGTATCTTGTCAGATTAAATAAAATTAGGAATGCAAAAATAACCGATTTCAAATACTATATTTAAAAATGGCCTATCAACATATAACTTGGCTCAAGAGTATTTGTATTTATTTAAGCACCTTAGCATTCATAATTTTTGACTGCTTATGGGAAGTATCTTTGGTTAGAAATTTGAAATATTTGGTTGAAAATTCGTTTTTATTAGTTAAAATTTGATTTTTTAAACTGTTTTGTTGAAATTTTTTTTTAGGTTTCTTATTCTTTCGCCTAAATGTGAACAGAATTAATAGAACCCAATAGAAAAATCCAACTGTTTTTATTATTATTTTTGTTTTAAGTATATTCTTTTGAACTGAAAAAAAAGAATTCGTGTTGTGTGTTTAAACAAATTTATAGTTACATTTAAAAATATCTATTGTTGTAAGGTTCTGAATTTTATTAATTTTTCATTGTATTACAGAGCTGTTCTTGGACAAACTGAGAAGCCAAGGATTTAAAGGTAGCAGAAGACTAGTCGAACTAGCCAAGAAAGATAGAACAACCTTATCGCATAAAGTTGATGATTTGAATAAAAAGAAGCCACGCAAAGAAGGTTTGCTAAATAAAATTTTAATTATTGAATATCTGCATACTGCTTTACGCAGACAATTTAAGAAGTACAACTTTTCTTTATTTCGTAGGCAACCCATAAAGTGATGACGAGCATGAAGAAAAGTGGTATTTTTAATATATTTGCAGAGATTAGAAAGGATTAAAAATTTTCCAAGTGCGTAGAGTTATGCACATTTAAAGGTGTGAATAGGTTTGAAGTATTTTGAAGGAATATGAGAGACTTAAAATTAAAGGATTGAAACGAATTAGTTTCTAATACTTCTTTTTAATATATGGGGTGTTCCAGAACTAAGTGTTCGGACTTTCTGACTGTATAAACGAAAAACAATAAACCGAAGCTTTCTTTGGAAAAAATGTTTAAAAGTTTTAGTTTTTGAGTTACCATTTGAATGTCCAGATTATTCATTTCATAAATCAAAAAATAAAACTGCAAAAAATTTTTCGAAACAAAGTTTCGTTAGCTTTTTTTCCTAATTATATACACATATAAGTCCGAACACTGAGTTCTGGGGCACCATGTATGTACGTTTTCATACACAAAATAGTTGCTAAAAAAGTTCCTATGAACTTTTGTTTTAAAATAAAAGTGGGCCTTCTATACAAGTTTTTGGTATAAAAATAAGAAGCTGAAAATATATCAAATTTTAAATTTTCTAAAATAGGCCTAAATTGATTTTTTTCCTTGGCTCAAAATATGTGGGCGACATCAAATAACTGAATCCTTTAGAAAGTGTTTTTAGTAAGAATTGTCAATAATCTTAAGGAGCAAAAATCCCTGTTTGTGCTACAAAAACCTCCACAAAGGACCCAATTATCGTCTGATACAAAAGTTTATAGGAACTTTCTTACTGCATGCTTTAGCTTTAACAATGGATACATAATTGAATTACTTTAAAAAAAAATTTTCAGCAAATACAAAATTTTTAACTTTTAAAACACAAAGACTTAGAGCGATTTTTTCTTCTTGCCTGAAGATATCTGAATAAGAATAATTTTAATTCTTAGAAAAAGAGCACGATTGATTCTTTTCATTTCTCACTTGAAATATAAGGGCAACATCAGACAAGTTAATCTTGCAAAAAACTAGCATTAAGTAAGAAGTTGACGTTGGTTGAAGCTTAACGTGGCATGCCAACGTATTCTCAAATTTTTTGTTTCTCATTTTTTTTATAATAACTTACTTTTTTCTTATTTAGTTTCCCAAATTTCCAACTCGATAGTACGTTTTACGTTAACATAAATTGGTAAAAAAAAATTTAACAAAAAATTCGGCCCACATTAGTGTCTATTAATACAGATACATGTATATTTATGTTACAATATTAAGCGTTATATGTATAAAAACAAATAATTTATTATTCGCTTAAGGGTATCTTAATGATAACTTGAAGAGTACAAAAGTAGAAATCGTTAGGACTGCGTCTGCCAATTTTAGCACCAATATAAGTATTGGTAAATATATGAAGCGAATAAGAATTATACTT
>NC_046657.1:52632999-52634055 GCF_010883055.1 Belonocnema kinseyi
ACTTGAAGAGTACAAAAGTAGAAATCGTTAGGACTGCGTCTGCCAATTTTAGCACCAATATAAGTATTGGTAAATATATGAAGCGAATAAGAATTATACTTGGAAGTTCCTTAATGTTATTTCATAGTAAACTTAAAATAATAATAATAAATTTTTATTCGAACTCCTGCCTACAATATATGTTGTGCCACATATTCTTAATTACAAAAACAATGTCCAAAAATGTATTTCGTTCTGCTCGTAAAGTATCTTACGCCATATAAAACTTTATATACTCTACCAAATTTTTAAATTGAAATCTCATTTCTCATTGGGCGAAAAGAAATGTCTAAAATTATTATGATGTTGGTATGACATTGCCTTAAGGTATTATTCCAAGTCGTGAATTTGTGATACAAAACGCTTGAGTAGTTACCATAATCGTGTGGGCTTAGTAATAAAAATATATGTATATTGCTTGACCAAAACTTATCAGTATCAGTGTTATCTCAGTATTATTATCAGTTTTCAACTGGCTATTATAAGGATGTTTCTTTGTATGTATTTACTAAGCGTTGTAGAAACAGTTTATATATAGTCTAAAATAAAATAATTTGTGACGAATTTTCAGATTTTTATTTCTTAACGTCAGTAAAAAACATAAGAGCGCTGGTTTTTAATACTAATTTCTGCTAGCTATGCGTTTTCACAGAGGCTACATCGGGCTCATCAGACTACAGTAAGATCTTTTGGATTGACGGAAGTATTACTGTTATCTTACCTCGAAATAGATAAGTCATCATAATAGTATATGGAATCAAGAAAAATAGCCACATTGTTAAATATAGATAATTTTCAACAGCAGTTATAGATGCAAATTTGTGTTTTTCTTATTTTATCACCTTACATACAATTTTTAATTTATATTTCATTTTCATCATTTACAGATTATTTTTATCTTTTAAATATTATCTTATTGGTAAATAAATACCTATACCAACTAATTCTTTACAATTGCACACACTAGCTTAAGAAACGAACCAATTCATGAATGATTAAAGATGAATCAAAAATATC
>NC_046657.1:52634155-52640605 GCF_010883055.1 Belonocnema kinseyi
ATGAAAAAAATTTTCAGCGAGATAGTTAAATTTATAACCAAGAAAATAAATTTCTTTAAGTAAACTATCTGTCCAAAACAGAAGAATATTCAACAGAGTGGTGAAATTTTTAACAAAATGAGAACAATTCTGATCCCAGAATTTATTAATAGAATTTCCAAATTAAAAAATAATTTTGGATTTAGAAGATTAACTGTCTGTAAAGAATAGAAGAATGTTTAACAAAATCCTTCAATTTTTAACCAAAACAGATGAATTCAGATGAATTTTTAATTCAAGAGATTGAAATTTCTCGCCAAATAAATGAATTTTCTGCACTCAAAAAAACAGTTAATTTTTCGACCAGAATGATGACTTTCTAGGAAAATAGTCTAATTTTTACAATAGGAAAAAGGAATCTGAAAAATTCCCTGTTTTTAACCAAACTCTAAAGTAATTCCTGGAAATTTTGGAGTTCCGGACTTTTCGCAAATTGAAATATGAAGTTGAATTTCTCATATCGCACTTAATGATAATCCTGAAAAATGTCTTGAAAACAATGATCGCGAAAGAATAGAGCTAAAAGGTAAACATAACCTTAATGCCTGCAGGCATTTGCAGATTTGAATAATCTGGTATTAACATTGACTAATTGTGAATAATAATTGCAGCACAAAAAGAGAAAATACACCAACGATTTTTAGATTGAACATGTGACAGTCAGAAAAAACAAAACTTGGCTCATTTTTTTCTTCAAATGTAGCTGTAAAAAATGCAAACTATTATAGGTGATCGAAGTCAGAAGGTCAAATATGAATGAAATTCACGTATCTAACTCTCCAATTCATAACGGGTCTCGGCTTCACTAGAGCATGTGAGCTCCGTTCGCTAACTGTCGAGTAATGACCAAATCAAAGCGTCCTCTCAGAGTACGCAGCCTTATATTTGCATGCGGGGCTCTACCAGGATGGACGAACACCTTTTCCTAGCTTCTCGTGGAAACAACAATGACAACACCAAACATAGTTGTAGTAAATGCGGTTCAAAACAACAGAACGCGCGGGGCTCCCGGCAATGGGTCAGCCAACAATGCCGACCAATCTAGAGCTGGGGGAGCCAATGAAAATGGATTCAATGCGATCGATCGGCGGGATCTCGCGGGCAGGCATCCAATAGAGGAAGAGCGATGCTTTACGACCCGGAGAAACATTAACAACTAGGTTTCTCTCAAGCCTAAAGATCTGGCTGAAATGGATGACGAGCTTCCTGGACATTTTTCCGGAGAATCCGACCTCTGAACTATCAATTATTGTGTGTATAATGCAGCGAGAGCTTTGGCCGATGCGAACCGTAAAACAAAACCAACGGTTGATCATAAGACCAAAAGACGAATGCATCAACTTGCCATAAAGATAAGTTGGGCAAGACAGTACGCATCCCGCATTCAGTTTGTGATTGAATACATCACATCTGGCAGGAATTTTACCGCCAAGGTTCGAAAGTTCGCGCGCGAACTACGGACCCGGTATCACACAATTAACAAGTCAAAGCTGCTGACCACCAGACAGCATCAGCGATCCCAGATCTGAAACGAGATGCGGTCCAATACTATGACAGGGCTATGTCCGTGTGAATATAGTAGGAGACGCTGTAAATGACTGAGTTGCGCGCGCAACCCATTTCTCCTCTTCTGAATTTGAAAACTCGAAGATGCACGATTGCCCGTCGGAGCACCATTTTTGGTTAAGAAATCATGTGTTTTGTTAAAAGGTCATCTTTCTTTATAGAAATTAAATTGTTTTATGGAAACTTTATACTTTTTGATTAAAAATTACATTTTTCGGTTGAATTATGAACTATAAATATGTTTTGGTTGTAAAGTCGTTCTGTTATAAATGCAAATATATTATTAAAAATTAAAATTTTGTTGAAAAGTAAGCATTTGTGTTGAAAATTGATTTATTGTGTTAATTAGATTTTTTGCTAAAATTAAAGAAACTGCAAAATAAAAAAATTGCCTTAAAATCGAAATGATTCCCTTTTTTTTAAATTTTAAAATCTTTTCAAATACTCACTTAAAATTAATTTTTCAAACTACTCGTAAAAAATCATTTTCAATTTTCTTAGCAATCACAACCATTTTTGTTATTCTTTTTGAATATTTTATAATTCGCAAAAGCTTTTTTTTTAATCTGCACAAATCTACACCGTGTTTCAAATTATTTCAAATAATTTCAAGTTTTAAGTTAATTTTGAATATTATTCTAAATTAAAATTGTAGCGTTGAAACTTAAAATTTAGCTCATTACAATCTTAACAAATCAAGGCTTTTTATTTCTAACCAGTCTTTTCAAATTTGTATAGATTTTAATTGTTGTTTATAATGGCTTGTCCCAGATCTGAATTATATTTTTTTTTCAAAAAATCTCTGATCCAATTCAGAAATACATACAATTGTTTTGAAAAAAATTTTTAATTCAGAAATATTTCATTCAAAAGCTCAATAATTCATACGTATAAAACACAAACTTTTAACACCTTTTAATTTTACAATTTTTTAAATTAAATTATTTTAAAACACGAAATAACCGTTTACAAATTTTTATGACTTTAACATTTAAGAGATTTCTGGTTAAAAAATACAAATTACGCTATTATTTTTAAGGTTCAAAATGATAATAATTCAAAAAATTTCAGTTCGTAACATTAAAAATTGAACTATTAAATTAATTTCTTAACTAAAAACTTTTTAAAACAAAAGTTACATTGTTTTTAATTTAAGTTGTTCCAGATTGATGTTTTTGCATTGTTATTTAGAGATAAAAATTTTAGTAGAAATTAACTTAGTATCAAAATAATTGAATTTTCAACTCAAAAAAAAGAGAAATACAAATTTCCAACAAAATGATTACATTTTCTACTAAAATGATAAATCTTCAACAACAAAAGAAGTTTTAATTTTTGATTAAAAACTGTTGAACCTTAAAAATAATAGCGTAATTTGTATTTTTAACCAGAAATCGCTCAAATGTTAAAGTCATAAAAATTCTTAAACGGTTATTTCGTATTTTAAAATAATTTAATTTAAAAAATTTTAAAATTAAAAGGTGTTAAAAGTTTGTGTTTTATACGTATGAATTATTGAGCGTTTAAATGAAATACTTCTGAATTAAAATTTTTTTCAAAGCAATTGTATGTATTATACATATATATATATTTCATATACATGAATTTTTAAAGAAATTTTAATTTTAAAGAAATTTTAAAGTAAAAAAGACGAATTATCTACAAACAATTGAAATTTTTAAGCGAAAAATATGAGTTTCCAATGAAAGAGTAACACTTTCAACCAAATAGTTAAATTTTCAATCATAATTAAAAAACCTTGTTAAAAAAACGTATTTTTTTGACAAAGTAGTTCAACTTTTAGTGAAATAATCGACTTTCAAACCCAAGAAGATGTACAGTTGATAATTTAACCAAACAATTGCATTTTTGACCAAAAAGGATAAAATTTTCAACCAAAAGGATTAAATTTCTACTAAAGAAGGTCAAATTCCAACAAAATACATGAACTTTCAACGAAATTATTTAATTTTAAAAACAAAAAGAGTATTTCCACCCAAAACTTAGAATTTTAATTTTTAATAATATATTTGCATTTATAACAGAACGACTTTACAACCAAAACATATTTATAGTTCATAATTCAACCGAAAAATGTAATTTTTAATCAAAAAGTATAAAGTTTCCATAAAAAAATTTAATTTCTACAAAGAAAGATGACCTTTTAACAAAACACATGATTTCTTAACCAAAAATGGTTTTGATTGATTGTCAGTTTCAAAAATGTATTTTCAACAAAGAGATGAACCTTTAAATAAAAAAAAATAGACTATTATAATATAACATAATTATAATATTATCATTATTAATATACGTATATATTTATATATATATAATAGTATTAATATTTATATAATTTATATTTTATACATGAAATAACATAACCTCAAAATATACGCATATCAAGAGGCGCGCGATCTATTCAAATCATGAGAATCGTCAGCATCGAAATCTGGAAATATTAAAATCCCAATCTCCTGAATTTATTTCAAAGCAGTTAGCTGTTAGCAGATAGATATATAAATAGAATCGACGAACTGCTCCGACCGGCAATCGCGCATCTTCGAGTTTTCAAATTCAGAAGAGGAGAAATGGGTTGCGCGCGCAACTCAATCATTTACACCGTCTCCTACTATATTCACACGGACATAGCCCTGTCATAGTATTGGACCGCATCTCGTTTCAGATCTGGGATCACTGGACAGCATATTGTTGAGAGAATAAGGATACTATCTGACGTTAAGAGAAGTCTAAAGCGGAGGAAAAGGTGGGTCAGAGAAAATCAACAACTTCTCTGTGACCCATCTCGACTCTTCCAAGACCCTCCAGTTATTGTCGAACACCCACCCAAACCAGAGGAGGTCAAAGTATTTTGGAGAGAAGTCTACGAAGTGCAGCATAGACTGGACGAAGGCTCAGAAAATATTAATAGCTTCAAGGAGTTATGTGTTGCCCTCATAACACCTGATAAAGAATGCTCACCCATCACTACGGAGGAGGTGAAAAAAGTATTAAGAGGGATGAAGAACTATTCCGCACCGGCACCAGATTGTATCCAAACCTTCTGGTGGAAGAAGTTTTCTTCTATCCATCAGCATTTGGCCCGTACTTTCACCTCATATTTGAAGTCGGTAGAGCCAATTCCGGTCGCTCCGTGTTCTTAGGGTGCACGAGGCTTTTGCTGCATCGTCGTATTGATTCGTTTACAGACTGTAACCCCCTATCCCACGGTCGTGAGACATGGTTGTGGCTGAAATTTTACCGTGATTTCGCTGGGAGCGGGTGCAATTTTCCAGGTTAGCACCCGCTCCCGGCAAAATCCTGCGGTTGTCCTTATGACAAATTTTTAAATATATATATATATATATATATATATCAAATTACAATTATCATTCTTCGCGGGAATTCCATGTTCCAAACTAAAAATGATGTTTTTTCATTTTTTTCTGAAATTGGCTATTGTAATAGCTTGTAAAAAAACCATGTAACTTACAATTCAATTAACAGAATATATAAAAACTATTTTATATTTGCGCATCGGTACATTCAAGAGTAAAATCCTGGTCAATGAATCACATTTCTGGCGGTCTAGATACCCTCATTCGAAGTATAACGTATTACTAGTTTAAATGCCATTGCATAGAATATAAGATAAGGATACTACCTGATCGTTTAACACGTCGTATTTTCTTAATGCCGCTAAACCGCCTTGGCGCTTGGCCATCGCTAGAGCAGTATTTTCTTTATTGGACTGCCTGGTCCTTTCCATAAGCAAGATTGAATCGTCAAGAGTTTTATTGAGACATACATCTTGGGTTTTTTTAATACTTTCATCTTGTGTTTTTTTAAGACTTTCATCTAGAGTGTCTGAGTGGGTCTCATCCTGACTGTCTTGTTAATTGTCTTGAAGAGTTACATCTTTATTTTGGCGTGTACTGCCTGCTTGAATTTCATCTTGTGTGTCATCGCTACTTTTGGTATCGAAGCATAGACTTTTCTGTCGTTCGAATAGAACATTATTATGTTGGTAATCCTTTTTCTGGTTTAAAATTTCCTTGCGCGTGGCATTCTTTGTGGAGTCCATTTTAGCTTTCTGCAATGAGAAATTATTTATTTTTTTCGTCACCTATGCACAGTACTATCAGTACTATTGGTGGCTGTTTGAGCACTATGACACACTGTTAGGAAAAGAGAGTTAACCTTTTTTGTGACGATTTGTGGCGCAGGTGGAGGGGAAAGGCACAGCCTAAAAGTTAGCCACTATTCGAGAAGCCCCATGAAAACTTTTTTCATGAAATCTATTGAATTTGAATCATATTATATGTATAAAAAAAACATTTTTTCCTTTTATTCTATTATGTGGCAAATTTTGAAATATTGGGTATGGCCACGGAAATGGCCTGGCGCCATCTGTTACCTAAAAGTGGCAATTTCTTAGGGATGAATTCCACTTGTTTACCTGCGATTGAAAATATAACGCTGCACTGAATTTGGTTTATTCCCTTTTCTTTCACTTCTGCACCCTTACCACATGAATCACTGCTAAACTTTTTCTCTTGTTCAATGCTTTAGGATAAAAATCGATAGAATGACTTACAGCTTGAAATTCTTTTCAAATTAAAATATACAACATCAATCCGCTTGTTGACATTCTACCGGCAATTTTTATAGTCATGTTTATAAGCAACAACAAAAACAACCAAACAGATGAATTTTTAAGCAAAAAAATATGAAAGTTCGACAAAAATAATTTATTTTTCAACCCAAATGAGAAAAGTCAAAAAACGGTTTTCGACGAAACAGATGATTTTTAAATAAAATAGTTGAATTCTCAAAAAAAAAAAA
>NC_046657.1:52640705-52642762 GCF_010883055.1 Belonocnema kinseyi
AAAAAAAAAAAATTAAACGGAAAAATATTTTATATTCTTACATCAAATACAGTTAAATTCGTCCAATACCACCCAAACAATCGAGACGAATTGTGAACAAAATACATGTTTGTATTTTTAACCAAAAAGTTGAATTTTCAAATCCACAAAGATGAGTATTCATTTAAATTATGGAATGTTAAAAAAAAGTTCAAACTTCAACCAAAAATAGATGCATTTTTACCAAGTAGTTTAATTTTTAAGTTCAAAAAGGGAATTTTTTAGCAGAGAGGATTTTTAACCAGAAAAGTTAAATTTAAAAAAAAAGTTGAATTCTTAACAAACATTGTAATAGTTGATATTTGAACTAAAAAAATTTCATTTTTTGATGAAAAACATTTGAATTTCGCCAAAGAGATGCATTTTAGATGAATCATTGATTTAAATGTTTTGTAAATCTCAAATTTTCCCTTTTTGCTTCCCAAAAGATATTAATATCGAAAATTATGGAAAACATCTCATGTGTTGATTTTGAAGTAGTAATTTTTCACGTCATTGCAAAAATACAATTTTTGATCGATTCTTAGAAGAAATTCTTAGAAGAAAAAAACTCTTCAGCCTTACTTCGTCGTCAACTAGTGGCGACGTTTCTACTGGTAAGGCATTAAGAACTTTCAACGATGGTAGCCTTATGCGGGCTGGTGCATTTTGAATTTGGTTCTCTACATCTTCTTCGATCTCTGAGAAAAGTAACGGCGTGTGTCCAGAATAAACAGAAAAATGGAACGCCTTTAAATTATCTGTGCTTGAATTTTTAATGACAACTGAAGCATTAAGGTACCTTTTCACAGAGCCTTGTTTTGAATTAATCGCGGAATTAATATTTTTCATAGGATTCATTTCTAGCTGCTTTTTTGGTTTATGGCATATTTGATTGGTTGAGAACCTATATACGAACTCGATGTATCAAATTAATTTATCAGTTCATACAAATTCGACCTCCGTGTAAAATAAAATACAGCACGTAAGTCAATATCTTATCTGTCCTATGCGTATGATTATTATTGAATTTACGTCTATTAAAGTACTTAATTATCCAGTTTTACAAAAAGTGTGCCTGCGCCAAATTATCCTTCCTAGTTGGCTAATGTGGCGCGCTCTCAGTGTCATTTCGGAAAGGGAAGTAAAAGTTGTTTACTGAGTTCACAGAAATTAATTTTGAGTAAATGGTGGGTTCAAATAATTACTTATAAATTTTGTGCAACTTGAACGTTATATATTATATTTTTTAATCTGGGAAAATGCTACTGTACTTTTTCACTACTTTTTGGCCACTTTAAAAATACACACATAACCCCGCAAAATAACTTGTCACCATAAGATTTGAGTGATAAGCTTTATTGAGCAAATTTTTTTACTATGCAAAACAGTACACATAAAAAAATGCAGTACAGTAAATACCTCTCGCTATAAACCAATCAATTTCTGTAAATGAGGGTGCGCCACATTAACCGCCACGCTACATCACCTGCCGCTCTCCTGCCCTTACTTTTTAAATAAAATTTCTGAATGCCTTATCCCTTCCCATGATTCATTATGTTTTTCAATAATAATAGGACAATAATTACATTGAAATAGTTTTTAGAAAAGTTTCAAGATTTCAGTTAATTTTATTTGGAAACGAGAGATTAAATAACGAATGATAAAAACTAATCTAATAATAGGAAAGCATGAAAGTATTGTGAATAAATAAATAATATTGCATAATGTATTTATTTTATATTCTGTATATTCTGTGGTGGTAACTTGATTATTTCTTATCCTTGGGGCCAGTGAATTGTATTACGAATAACAGCTGGGAGTCCCGCTATACACACCGCGCGCGAGACGTTGCGTTGAGCTAACAGCGTCTTTATACAATCATAATTTCTTGAATAACAATTCCATTTAAGTTAAGTTTACAGTAGACGGAGAATTTCCTTAGAAATTCAAATATTTGTTTGACATTTCATGTATTTTGTGAAAAATCTTGGTTTCTCGATGCGAAAAATGAATCTCTTCGTTGGAAAATAAGTTTA
>NC_046657.1:52642862-52661327 GCF_010883055.1 Belonocnema kinseyi
ATGAAAAAAATTTTCAGCGAGATAGTTAAATTTATAACCAAGAAAATAAATTTCTTTAAGTAAACTATCTGTCCAAAACAGAAGAATATTCAACAGAGTGGTTAAATTTTTAACAAAATGAGAACAATTCTGATCCCAGAATTTATTAATAGAATTTCCAAATTAAAAAATAATTTTGGATTTAGAAGATTAACTTTCTTTAAAAAATAGAAGAATGTTGAACAAAATCCTTTAATTTTTAACCAAAACAGATGAATTTTTAATTCAAGAGATTTAAATTTCTCGCCGAATAAATGAATTTTCAGCACTCAAAAAAATAGTTAATTTTTCGACCAGAACGATGACTTTCTAGGAAAATTGTCTAATTTTTACAATAGGAAAAAGGAATCTGAAAAATTCCCTGTTTTCAACCAAACTCTAAAGTAATTCCTGGAAATTTTGCAGTTCTGGACTTTTCGCAAATTGAAATATGAAGTTGAATTTCTCATATCGCACCTAATGATAATCCTGAAAAATGTCTTGAAAACAATGTTCGCGAAAGAATAAAGCTAAAAGGTAAACATAATCTTAATGTATGCAGGCATTTTCAGATTTGAATAATCCGGTATTAACATTGACTAATTGTCAATAATAATTGCAGCGCAAAAAGAGAAAATGCACCAACGGATTTTTAGATTGAACATTTGACAGTTAGAAACACAAAACTTGGCTCATTTCTTTCTTAAAATGTAGCTGTAAAAAATGCAAACTATTATAGGTGATCGAAGTCAGAAGGTCAAATATGAATGAAATTCACGTATCTAATTCTCCAATTCATAACGGGTCTCCGCTTCACTAGAGCGTGTGAGCTCCGTTCGCCAACTGTCGGGTAATGACCAAATCAAAGTGACCTCTGAGAATACGCAGCCTTATACTTGCATGCGGGGCTCTACGAGGATGGACGAACCCCTTTCCCTAGCTTCTCGTGGGAACAACAATGACAACAACAGAGATAGTTGTAGTAAATGCGGTTCAAAACAACAGAACGCGCGGGGCTCCCGACAATGGGCCGGCCAACAATGCCGACCAATCTAGAGTTGAGGGAGCTAATGAAAATGGATTCAATGCGATCGATCGGCGGGATCTCGCGGGCAGGCATTCAATAGAGGAAGAGCGATGCTTTACGACCCGAAGAAACATTAACAACAAGGTTTCTCTCAAGCCTAAAGATCTGGCTGAAATGGATGACGAGCTTCCTGGACATTTTTCCGAAGAATCCGACCTCTGGGCTATCAATTATTGTGTGTATAATGCAGCGAGAGCTTTGGCCGATGCGAGCTGCAAAACAAAACCAACGGCTGATCATAAGACCAAAAGACGAATGCATCAACTTGCCATAAAGATAGGTTGGGCAAGACAGTACGAGTCCCGCATTCAGTGTGTGATTGAATACATCACATCTGGTAGGAATTTTACCGCCAAGGTTCGAAAGTTCGCGCGCGAACTCCGGACTCGCTATCACACACTTAACAAGTCAAAGCTGCTGACCATCAGGCAGCATATTGTTGAAAGAATACTGATACTATCTGACGCTAAGAGAAGTCTAGAGCGGAGGGAAAAGTGGGCCAGAGAAAATCAACAGTTTGTCTTTATAAGATATTCGCAGCTATCCTAAATGATAGGATTGTTCGGGCAATTGAACCTGTGTGGCAAGAAATTTATGAACAACGAGGCTCAACGAAAGACGTAGCCGGATGTCGGGAGAACCTGCTCATCGATAGATGAGTCTGCAAAGATGCAGCATTCTACCAGCGTGACCTATCGATGGCCTGGATTGATCATCGGAAAGCTTTCGATTCGACCTCCCATAGACTTATCATCTGCCTTTTGGAAATCTTAAAGGTTTATCCGCAAATAGTTGGGTGCATAGAGAGATTCATGCTGCTCTCGAACAGCAGATTTACTATCTCATCTGGAAAAAATCGTGTGACATCTAACAAGGTCACCTTTCAGAGAGGTGTCTTTCAGGGCGACACCATGAGCCCACTCCTCTTTTGCCTTACATTATTGCCAAAATCCCTAGCACTTCGCTATTCCGACGGGTACTTGTGCGGCAAACATGCAGATCGAAAGTACAAGGTCATTCATGTATTTTACATGGACGATCTTAAGATATATGCTAAAAGCAAAGAGCAACTACATCTAGCTTTAGGGATTGTCGAACGATATACTGAGGAAATTGGAATGGGATTTGGGTTAGACAAATGCGCCAAGTTTTATTTGAAGCGAGGAAAACTTAATGGCATTCCTGAACATCCTGAGCTCGTTTATAGAAGCGCTATACGACACCTTTGCGCTGAAGAGACTTATACATACCTGGACGTGCCACAGAGCCGCATTCAGGATGTGACAATTATACAGGATACTCTCCGAAGCAGATACAAACGTCTTATCCGACAGATTTGATCCTCCGAACTGTCGGCGAGGAACAAAGTATCTGCAACGAACATGCTTGCCATCCCGGTAGTACTCTATTCATTTCGACTAGTTCCATGGACGAAGAACGAGCTCAGATCCCTTGATATCGGTACAAGAAAGGTTACGCACATGAACAAAAGCATGCATCTTAAGTCTTCCGTTCCGCGACTCTACATCTTACGCCGCCAAGGTGGTCACGGAATATTGAGTCTTGAATGTCTTCACAACAGGATTATTCTTGGTACAGTGCATAGAGTTGCAATTGGAAGAGACCCTCTTCCTAAAATGGTCAGGAATCACGAAGAAGTGGGGAAAGGAGCGTTTCTGTAAAAAGCAGCGGAGGATGCTGCTGAAACACTCGGACTTGACTTCAGTGTTAGGGGTGAGCAAAATGCATCAAATCTTATCTATCTCGAGTACTCACTCCTGGAAGCCCGGATTAAGAAAGCACAAGAGAAAAATTTCGTGAACAGCTCCTCGATAAGATGATGCACGGTATCTTCCACAGAAATGTGAAGGATCAGTCAATCTCTTGGGAGCTAAGGTTTGCTTTCCTTAAATCGCCCGGATTGAAGTCTGGTACGGAGGGTAACATTTTTGCATGCCAAGACGGTGTTATTTCCACCTTAACATACCGTCTCCACATTTTGAGCCAAGACATTCCCGATGATAACTGTAGGGTATGCCACACACACTCTGGGCATAAAGTCCACATACTATCTAGTTATCCAACTCATGCGGGAACGACCTACCTTTAAAGGTACAATGCGGCACTAAGAGTGCTTTATTACCATATCTTTCACTCTTACGACATTAACCTTAATATCGCTTCTCTAAATGCTTCTAGGGAAATCGAGTCAGTTGTCGAGAATGTTAAGTGCCGCATATACTGGAACTTTATATTCTCGACAATTATTTCTGTTGCGCACGCGAGGTCTGACATGGTTCTTCTTGACTTTGAGAAGCGAACCATGTTCGTTATCGAATTTTCGGCACCAGCTGACAAAAAAATCATAACCAAGGAGAATGAAAAGAAAGAAAGGTATCGAGACCGGTAAAAACTCAGAAGGCGGTAGTCCTTGGGTCGCTCCGTGTCCACCCTTGGCGCACGATTCAAAATGACATTAAATAAAATACGTGTAATTTAAATAAATAATTATTATAATATGCACAAGAATGTATACAAATTGTGTAACTTTTGATTTTAGACCAGAAAAAAATGTATAACACATATATTTGATGAATAAAAGTTTATTTTCATTGATCTTTAAAGATTGAGTTATATTTCACAAAACATTTTGTAATAGATGGATTTTTTTAAAATGACATATAATACTTCACTTGCCGAATATATAGAAGATAATTGCAGAATATAATAGTGATAATATTCAAATTATTCTAAAAAATATTTTCAGCTCAACATATTTTTCTTTTCTATTGAGACGTGACAAAACGAAACTTAGAATAAAAAATAAAAAAGGAAAGAAATATGACTACAATGCAGCCGTGAGAATTTATGTATTTATAGGTTGTATAATGATATGAATTTCCAGAAAAATACATAGAAAATATTAAAAACTTATAATTAATTATTTTTATCACTTTTCCAAGAAATTTCTTTTTAAATTAAATGTTTTGTAAAATATAAGTTGATCTTCGGTATTCAATGAAAATAAACTGTCATTTATATCATATATGTGTTATGATTTTTGTATGCCTAAAATTAAAAGTTAAGCAATCTGCATATATTCTTGTGCATATTATAATAATGATTTACTTACATTACAATAATTGTTTTCCAAAGTAATTTTGAAACGCGCCCCAAGTGCGAATAACCAGTGCACAGCCCTAACGCAAGCGCAGTAGCACAGGGTGCCAATATTGGCATCATTGCACAATTGCTCGCAATACAGGATCTCTACTCGCGAACGATCATCTGGCAACAATGGTTTCGAAATTTCTCTTTCTATCGAATATGTTAGACAGAGAGAGTCCGATGGTGTTCCAATGAAAAGTCTCTTATCATTTGAGAAAGATGACACCTTCTCTGTCTATCATGTAGGATAGAAAGAGAGATTTTGAAATCCTCCTTTCGATTTTTATCGCATCTCGTTGTCTGGCTCACAAGTTAGAAAGAGAGATCCGTTCGACTTCAGCCATCGGAGTCCCAACGCTGTGGCCACGTCATTCTTACTCTACAAGAAATAGCCAATGAAGAGAGGTATTGTGAAAACTGGAAAGAAATTGAAAACAATTGGTCAGGTACTCATTTTAATTTTCTTGAGTTTCAAGGTCAAATTTGTTAAAGTTCTAACGTTTTACTGAAACCGTTGCAAAATGGTCATTATAAGCTCAAACTTATTTAATTCTTGTATACGACGCATATTCCAATTTTAAATCTTAAATGAGGATAATACTAATTCTAACTGTGATTTCAGACAGAAAGACAAAGAATTTTGAAGAGTGCGAATGTAAATCCGACAAACCCAGCGCTTGGGAGGGCTGGGGTTTCCCGTGCAA
Organism: Belonocnema kinseyi; assembly: GCF_010883055.1. Taxonomy (NCBI): domain Eukaryota; kingdom Metazoa; phylum Arthropoda; class Insecta; order Hymenoptera; family Cynipidae; genus Belonocnema; species Belonocnema kinseyi. Next base: position 52,647,840 of record NC_046657.1, read on the forward strand.
CCACTTGCAGGAAAACGAAAAAGACAGTCGCTTCTCAAAGCTAAAAGGAGCAGGTAGGATGCAATGTTTCATTTTATTTCGTGAATTTACAGTATTTTCAAAAGTTATTATGGATAAGCAAAAAAGTTTGTTTGGTTTTTAATGTCGCTGCGCAACCAGAAACGAACAATAATAATAATAATTACATTATTTTTAGATAATTATGGCCTATATTTCTGTTTTGAATCGAAAATCTCTATTTGCAGTTAAAAAATGGCCATACATTCAGAATTTTTTGTTAAAACCTATATAGATTGGTGCTTTCGAAGAATATCGTGTACAAGATCCTATGTAGTATCCTTTAAGTGATTCTACATAGGAACCTATTTACTTCAGAAACGTAAATATTTGAATCAAATCAGGAATAAGCATGCCCCAATTTATAACAAGGTGTAATTGTAGTCTTTGTGGAGTGAAATGAGGGACTTTAATTACGAGGTTACATTGTAGGAACTTGAGCAGTTATCAATGTTTGATTTGTTTCATTAGTTAGTTTTTATAAATTTTAATTTTTTGTCTTATTTATTTTGAATTTAAACATATAAACATGAATTTTAAAGTTTTAAATTTAATTCTTTGTTTTAATTTTCAATCACTAACACCTTTTTTTAATTTCTTTTTTTTTAGAAAATGCGACTTGTTCAGAAAATATCGATTGATCGACTTTTTTCATTTTGTTCAGAAGATCACTATATTTTATTTTCATTTCAATCACAAAGAACTTATAAATCCAAATTAGTAAAAAGTAGACCATTTTTACTGATTTCTGATGGTTACTTTATTTATTTTTAACTGAAGTCTTTTTAAATGAGACGCTACATCATTTTAATTTTAAATAGTTTCAAATCAATAACGGTTAATTTTTTATTTATATATGATAATTTGTTTGGTTTTTGAACTATTTTTAAATATACTCTTAAAATAATTGAAAAAAAATTGTAATTCACTTTAGATTTTTCCAGGAATATCAAGAAAATTTTCTCATAATCTCAGAACTGTTTAAATCTTTAAATAGCTTCAAGCTCTTATTTCAAAATATTTAATCATCTTAATTTTGTAAAAAAAAATTTTTTAATGTTTTCAAATTTTCTGTTCATTATTTCATGTTGTGATGTCAGCTGCCAAGATTCGTCTGCAAGCTAAAATATAAGTAATAATACAAATTGCATGGGATGAAACATAAATTTTTAACTTAAAAAACAAATTTTGACTTTAAAAAAAAAGTTTAAAATTAAAACATGAATAATAATGTCCAAATATACTCATAGAAAAAGTTATATTTTTCTTAGTTTTAAAGAAAGCACGTATTGTCCCATGCAATTGGAATTGTTTGGTCCTCGGCCAAGCGTGCCGACATGTTGGGGATTTCCCCCAACCCACCCTAAAATATCTACTTATATTTGTAATTCTTTTCAAAACTTCTAAATATGTTTTTTCCTACATTTTTTTCTTATTCCTGCAAAAATAAAAAAATCGTTCTTAATTTTCCGAACAATCTTAATAAAATGTATTCTTTCGAAACATTTCATATTTACTACAAAGATTCCAAATGTTTTTGCTTCGAAATCTGAAAAAATATAAATTAGGAAAAAAATAATTTTAAATAATTTACAGTTTTCAATCAATTTTGAAATTTTCAAAACTTCTGTCTCTTTAATTAAATCGAATTTTTTCGAAGTTAAAAATGTTTCAATAGATACTTATGAATAAAAAATCAAAAATTTTACTAAATATTGAAAAATAAATAAATAGAACAATTAACATTATAAAGTTCAAAGTTTGAACTCAGCTTTATGAAATTTTAACGATTTAAGGATTTCTATTTTAAAGAATCCCATTTCAATTTTTTTAATTTTAAATATTTCATTCATGATCACTTGTTTCAAATGAAATGTCAAATATTGCTAATAAATAAATAACTGTTCTTACTATTAATTAAAAGTTTTAATTAAATTGGTTAAATTAGATTTTGAGAAGATTTGATCAACTGAGGCTTTCGACTATAAACAGTTTTTTAACGCCAAAGTCGTTCAATTGTTTAATTTCGAACAGCTTCAAAGTTGTCTTGTATTACCGACTATTTCTATTTCGACAGTTTAATTCAAAAAACCACCAATTAATTTACGTCTACAGTAGATCCACTAAAAACGTTTGTTATGAAAATCTTTTTATTTTCAGCGCTTTAAATTATTAATCGTATATGTCTTCAGAACTAAATCTTCATAACAACTGTTAATTAATAAAAATAAGCCATGATTGGTTTTCGTGATTAACCATCTATTTCAACTAGAAATGAATTTGACATTTTTTTCATAGAAGGACTCTTGAAAAAATTTGTTTAGGCTTGCGTGAAACCTTTGAGTATTCCTGAAGATGTATCCAGCACAGTTACCTGTCCTTATAATATACTTTTAATAAAAATTTGTATAAAACGAAAGTAAGTAATGTGGCACAATTTCTTTACAAGCCATATGACCAAATATTTTTTCGTTAGGAAAATTTAACGACACTCAACATGTATTGAGATAGTCTTTGTGAAGAATGTACTTGTCGATATTATTATGTGTTTAGAATTACGAGTAGAACGAAGAAATATCAAATTTTAAGAATGTCTGTACAAACGAGAAGTATGCAGTTTAAGATTATTGAATATGATTCGTGATTTTTTTAAAAGGAAAATTGCAGCAGTAGTTCGGAAAGCTCCCATAATTCGTCCAAAAAGAAAAACGATAAGCCTAATAATTTTAAGGTATTGTGTGGTTTAAAATATACGAGGTGTGTTAAAAAATAAGGTGACTTTATGGTTTTCTCAAAAAATATTCATTTATTCCTCAATATTTATGTTCTCCCCTTCAAAGTAATCCCCCTCAGATATAATACACTTGTGCCAACGCTTTTTCCAATCATCGGAGCACTTCTGATAATAATCATTTTGTGGTATAGCCTTGAGTTCTTTCAGCGATTCAGTTTTTATCTCCTCAATCGTTGAAAATCGATGTCCTTTCATGGGTCTCTTCAGTTTGGGGAAAAGAAGAAAGTCACTGGGGGCCAAATCCGGTGAATATTGAGGCTGAGGCATGACTGTGGTGCTGTTTTTGGTCAGAGAATTTTTTACCAGCAAAGATGAATGAGCAGGTGCATTATCGTGATGCAAAAGCCACGAATTGTTTTTCCAAAGTTCCGGACGTTTTTTGCGTATCGCCTCTCGCAAAACGGCGCATAACTTGAAGGTAATACTCCTTATTGACCGTAACACCTTGTGGTAAGAATTTCTGATGCACTACGCCACGGTAATCAAAGAAGATAGTGAGCAAAACCTTCACATTTGAACGAACTTGACGTTCGTATTCGACATCCTCTCGGCCTTCTTGGAACAGCTTGTACCACTTATACACATTTTTTTACTCAGAGTAGACTCACCGTATACAACTGTAAACATTTCAAGAGTTTTAGAGCACTGGATTCCATTTTTCACACAAAATTTAATGCAAACTCTTTGCTCCATTTTTTGCAAAAGAAGAAAATCGCCGAGCAGACCAAATTCATCAGGACTCAGACTGGTCCTCGTCCGATTCTTGCGAGGATTATATTGAAGATACGACTATAAACTTAAGAGATAAGAAAACGTTAAGCCATAAGACTGAAGCGGCGAAAGGAGATGAAGGTAGGATAAAAAATTATTTGCAACGCATTAAAACCGCAGTTCAAGGCAGAGTGAATCGATTGCAACATGTCCAAGCTCTGAATACTGAATGTACTTCACAGAGCATGGAAGTAGATGTAGATGTGAGTATCGCAATTTGGTGTGCATTATTTTTTTTAAGTTTAATCATTGACGACTATTAACTGTTGAATTTAGTCAGACGAATGTGAGGACGACGATGCTCCTATAACGTGGACATCGAATTTCATGAAAACCTTGAAGTCCATTGTTGAAATGCATGCTTTGGTAAAGGAAGATGATAAGACGCAAAATGGAACTTTCAGGAAAATTAAATATATAAACGTGCAGGTATGTCTTTAAAATTCAACATTTGGTCTAAGAAATCATAGGTTAATGTAGAAATCTAATCTTTTTGGTACCAACATACAGCTGCTTGATTCTGAGTTAATCTTTTTTGGTTGAGGATTCAAGTACTTTGCTGAACATCTGTCTTTCTCTCCTTGAATTGAAATGTTATTGTTTATAGATATTTCTTCATTATTTAAACAAATAAAAAATATGCCCGCCACGTGGGCTCATTCGCATTGCAAGCGTAATATCGTTTTTATGATCGTTTCAAAAACCTACTTTCAATAATACTTATTATTATTATTATTTTGAAAATATAAATAGCGAGTTAAAATATGGCGGATAAAAAAATGTTGCATAAGGGCGCTTTCACACGATTGCAGATCACCAGATTGCATGCAGAAATTTTGCAGGGGTGAAAGAGAAAACAGAATATACAGTTCCCATCTCTTTCACTCTTGGAGACTTTCTGCATACAATCTGCCACGAACTATATAAACCAGACATAGTTTTAAGGGTTTGAGGCATTGCTGATTTCAAATTTGCCATTTCTTTTGCAAAATTATTTTTTCCAAACAATTTTTTTTATACAAATTATTGCGTTATTAAATGATTTTGCAAAACAAATACGAGAATCAGATGGAATGGGAAAAGTTTAATCCAAGCATGCGATTGGTTTCGTAAAATTAGTTTGCCTGAACAATTTGTTTAAACAAAATATTTAATAATTTTAATTTTGCAAAAGGAATAGCAAATTCGAAATCAGCGATGCCTCAAACCCTTACAAGTATACCTGATTTATATAGTTCGTGGCTAAAAATTCTTATGGTCACAGAAGAGTTTAAAAGACTGAATTGGCGTTGGCCTTGTTCTTACACAACATTTTTTTATCCGCCATATTGGACTCACCATTAATATTTTTTCAATAATAATAATAATAATAATAACGATTGTTGAAAATAGGTATATAAAACGAACATTAAAACGATATTGCGATATTAAAACGAGCATTACATACAAATGAAAACATTTATTTTTCGGTCACCATTTTGAATCCACCATTTTGAAACTAAGAATTTTAATAGTTTATTTATTGCCAGCAATACTAAAAATATCAAATTAAATAATAATATCGTGGTTCTTAAAGTTTTCTTTCACCTTAGAAATGGTAAACCTGGAGAGTATGTAAAAAAAAACACATTTTTTTAGATATTTTCCCTACCGAAAGAAATCTCTGAGTTTTCTTTAGCGAAATAGCCTGGCCCATTTGAGTCTATAAACAAAGTCGATTTGAAACAAAATAGTCTCAAAGATAGTTTGAGAGATTTGGGTCCTTTCCAAGATCCTTTTAGTGGTCCTTTTAAGAGTGGTGCGACGGTAATATGTTCCTTTTGTATTCGTCACGTACTGAGCGGGCAGAGTTATTTACAGTAGTTGGTCGTGGCTAATCCGCTTTCCCTTTTTAAATTTCTCTTCAAATTATTAACACTTTATTTTAATTGATGAATTTTCTCATTATACTTATTTATAATTATAACTTATATACTGATATACAATTTTCTAGTTGAATTCAAAAATGTTGTCTTTTTTGGCGTATCTCATTCCATTTACGAGAAACGTTCTATTAATTCCAATTTTTAGCATTAAAAAAAAAGTTAGATATCTGAAGTCAACGAAACCCGTAGATTCCGAATTATTATATTTTAGGCTGTTAACCATGAAATTAAAAAAATCTACTTCTAAATTTTAATCCAAAAGCTTAACAAAGGACCCTTGAGTGTCGGCTACTCTATTGAGATAGCATCTCTGCTTGTTATTTATGATCGTATTCTTATTTCAATTTCGGAAAGGATATTTTAAAGCCTTCAGATCATTTAAACGAGCTTCCTGGCACTTTAAAAATATCTACCTGAGTGCCTGCGGAGAATTTCTCTGAGATTCTTTGACCTAAAGAATTTTTAGTATATACTCAAAGATTCTTTTCGGTGGGGTTGGTCCACCATTTTGAAACAAAAAAAGTGATTCTGACAAAATTTGAGATGAAAGTGCACATGTTAAAGATAATGTGTGCCAAATTTGGTAAAAAAACTCGTTTACGAGATAATTAGGTGGCCCGATTGACATTTCTTAATGTTATTTTTCTCGTTTAAAACAAAAACTGCGCATCCTATCAAAGAATGATGCATAAAAAGTTGTACCTCTCTTTTGGGTGAATAAGTTTTAACTTATTATTTTTCTGCAGCTTGCGTCGTTTGATCAGTAATTTAATTTTTTATTTTTAATGTTGTTTTTTTACTAATGAAGCAAAAAACATTTGTCCTATGAAAAAAGTGATGAATAACAAATTGGTAGAACTTCTGAATATGCACAATTTTTTTCCAATCATTATTTGTCGCATCTTCTATAGTATGAACGTAAAATGGAATTTTTTATTTTTCATTATTTTGAATTTCTTTTCTATCCGTCAATCCAAGGAACGGCAATGCTCATGAGATACCTTGTAAGTCGAGATTATATTATTTTGTATGTCGCAGTGAAATTTGATGTGAATTTGTTAGATTAGACTACAGAGGTAAGCAAAGCTGAAAGATCTGATGATCAATCCCCGAGACGTTTTGTTACTGATTACAAGAGAAAAAAGTGTAATAAAAAAAGAATTCAGTTTCGAGAAAATTTTAGCCATGTGCTTAGAATTTCAAACTATTTTTTCTACAGTATGTTTAAAACATTTTCGTCCAATAGAAAAAAATAGCCTACAATATCCCGTACAGAAATCGCCCGATTTCATACTTAATACCGATCTGGCCACGACCGGGATATCCGATCTTGCCCTGATCGGTAAAATTCTGTGGCCCAGATTTGGGCCAGATCAGGCCACACCTATTTCCTACCGTGACGACATCCCTATGCGCTCACATAATTAGTGCTGATTATTGTTTTTTGATAGTGCAGTGAAATTGTATTATTATTCCTTTATAATATTTTCTAAATGATTGAAAATGCCTAAGGCATGTACGCAACGTGTTCGGAGGCACCGAACACCCCGTGAAGAAATCGCCCGATTTCAAACGTAATACGGATCTGGCCCCGATCGGATTTCCCGATCTGGCCCTAATCGGTAGAACCGTGTGGCCCATACCTGGGCCGACCGGGCCAGACCGATTTCCTACTGAAACGTCATCTCCATGCGCTCGAAGAACTAGTGCTGCTTGTTTTTTTTCTGGTAGTGCAGTGACATTTGTATGCATAATACTCGTTTAAAATATTCTAGCAATGTTTATAAATGCATAAGGCGAGTAAGCCACGTGTTCAGAGGCACCAAACACCAGTCAGTAGACCTCGAAACCTGTGCGAGGAAGATGAATGCATATTCTGTAAATAATATTTAAAACCACCAGAAATATATAATTCAAAAATTTTCATTTTTGTTTAAAAGTTGTTTGGTCTACATTTCTTCTTAACCGATTTAAAAAAATAAAAGGATCTAATGAATGATAAAGCAATTTTTTGGCAAAAAAATTATCTACAAACCACCTTCTTGAATTTTTCAAGAAGTAATGCAATTGACAAAAAATTGAATTTATTTGCAGTAAAATGTTAATAGATCGTAAATCATAGCTTATTTCCTGATGATTTTCTTTGACAGCATTCGAAAATGTCAAGTTGTAGGGAATCTTTTTTCGAAAAAACTATCTAATTTGTTAAAAAGTTTCATAGGCAACATTTTTTCAAGAAATGAAAATTTTTGCTTAAAATATTTCTGGTTATCATCCATTTTTATCATACAAAACAAACCCTTTCCTTCGAAACTGATACCATCCACAGTAATTTTACGATTTTCAAAAGCATAATTCAATTTTGTATTCTGAAACCTTTTCTTTTCGTGCCTGTAGTACGTTAATTTTAACTTAAAATATTAAGGTGGCCTTCGAAAGGAGAGGACTATTCGATAGTTTGGTGTTTACTTATATTAAAACTCCACCAGTATATCTCGAAACGTGCGTGAGGAAAATGAAAGTAAGTAATTAAGCTCTGGGGCTAATTGAAACCTAACCTCAAATAAAGTGATCATCAATTAAATTTTATTATATTAATCAATACGAATGAAATTATTATAGATGTAAATGTAAGTGATCCGGAAGTTAATACTATCCAACCCGTTCAATTGATGAATTTAGACGAAGCAGAAAATTTGGATCCACTTGAAAATGAATTCCCGACTGATATCAACACAGTTTTAGGTAAAATCATTTTATCAGTGAAAAGTCAATCATTTTATCAACGTATTTATCACATTGTTTATATTGTCTTGTACTATTTTATCCATTTATATTAATTTTTTATTAATTTATTGTAGAGTGTTCCCAATAAGAGATCCTTACTCAACTGCGCATGCGTTACACTCGACGTCTACTTAGTTGCTATTTGCGCGCAGTTTAAAATGCTAAAATACATTATTTCTATTCTTTTTCATAAATAATGGCATTTCTTCTTTAAAAAATGCCATTAGATAGAAATTGATGAATCTTTATAAAAAAAAATATAAAAATTAATTAAATACATATTCCGTACACAATCTAAAGGATAATTTTAATTCACAGAATATGTATTTGATAAATTAAAAAATTCGAACTCTAAAGCTAAAAATTTCTCCATTTGCACTAACAAAAAATAATCTACCAATTAAAGCACTCAAAATTAAACTCTTACATTTTAAACTTTTGAAATTGAATTGTAAGAGTTTTTTAATTAAAAAATGTTGTATTCAATTGCTCAGTAATTTAAACGTAAAAAATGAAAGGCTCTAACACTTTTCAATTGAACAACTTCACATGAAATGCATATAAACTGCAAAATTTAGAATTAAAAAAAAATAATGATAAATAATTCTAAACATATAAATTCACATTATTATTTTAAAGGTGTGAATTAAAGAATCAATGAATTAAAAAAAATTTTTAATTATATTATTCTTAACGATTGTAAGCTAAATAAATTCACGTTATCATTTTCAAAGGTGTATACTAAAGAATCAGTGAACATTAAAATTTTTTAAATTATATTATTTTTAACAATAAAATCAAAGAAAATTCTTAAAATCTTCCACATTATTTTTTAACAATCTTGGAAATCTTAAAATCTTTTTGAATATTATTTTTAAATAATATTCCAAACTGAAAAATTATTTTCGATTTTCCTACGAATCGTACAAAGAAGTTTTTATTCTTTTGAAACTTTTAAATTATTTGAAATTATTTCAAGCTTTAAATTAATTTTGAATCTTGTTGAAACATCTAAATGTGTTTCAAAATAATTCAATTTTTTCCATACAATTAATAAGTTTTCAATTGCTATTTGATCAACTAAATTCAACAATTTCACTTACAAATGTAACATTTTTTTTAAAAAGACCCATCAAAATTGAAACGTTCGATGTTTAAAAGCTCTTCCTAATTCTAACGATTCAAGGCTTTCTATATTAAACAATTTAGTTACAAATTGTTAATTTAAAAATATTTGTTTTCAATTAATTATTCTTAAATGAACCGCCAAATATTGCTACATATGAAATATTTGTTCTTTTTCTTTAACTAAAAAATGTTTAATCGAATGCATAAAAATTTGAATATTTCAAACTGAAACAATATTTTAAATTTAAAGAAAGCTTTTAATTACAAATACATTATTGTGAAGTTATTTTTAATTTAAAAATATTTTGTAAAGTTTTAGGCAGACGTTTGCATTATTTAATGACTAAGATTTCGAATTGAAACAGTTAATTTTTTCCACGTTAAAATCTGGAAAATTCTGAATCTTGAGCGGGTTTCGAATCGTTTTGTAAAGTGAATTATGCTTCCCTTTTAATACCTAAATTACATATTCATTTTAAAAATAATTTATTTATATTTACTGTTAATAAAATAAAAATATTTTTTATACAAAATCCTCAACTTCAAACGGTTTTAATTTTTAGTCTATTAAGTCTTCAAGACTGCATTTTGAAATTCTCTAAATTAAAAATAAAAATCTAAAATGAAAAATTTCTAAAGTAAACGATTTTTAAATTGCGCATTGTGAGCTGAATGATGTCATCATTTAAATCGATAACAAATCAATTTATTATTTAAAAAATTTTGAAATCGTACTTAGGCGGATTTGTTTTTAAATATTTACAAAATTTCTGGTAAAAAAATAAAATCACTGTCGTTTCCCGGATTTTCTCTATTTCAACAAATTCCCAGCCATTTTCCGGTTTCCCAGTCCAGCTGCCAGCCTTAAAGTTTTATAATTTACTTATTTTAGTTTTTTAAGAAGCAGAAGCAGCGATCAGTGATAATTCCATGAGCGATGAAAACACAGAAACAACAGAGGAAGCGGCTCTAAGTCATATTGGAACAATTATTAGAAATTCCAAAGATCAGGGTAGCAATCGAAAGCAGGGGACCCTACACTAAAAAACACTTTTTATATAGGTTCTAGTTAAATAGAATTAACTTAAGGTCATTTTGATATTTAATAAATAATAATATTTATACTTTATAAATCTCTTTTTATTCGCGAAATGCGTAAAATGTATTATTATGAGACCGATCGGGTTTCCCGATCGGGAGTCCCGACCTGGGCGTGTGCTTCATCCGCGGTCTGGCCCCGACCAGGAATCCCGATATGGGCCCGACCAGGCCCGGTCTGGCCCCGCCCGGGGCCAGATCAAAATTTCTGCACAAGATTTACTGAGAAAATTAGTTCCTTTTTTACCGCTACATTACTCTTGCTCGCCAGATAACATTTGAAACTGCGACGTCCCTTCCTTTCTTTATACCTTTCAAGACCTTGTTTTGCACCACAGTGCTTCAGTATGTATAAAAACTTAAAATATGTAACCAAACTTAGGTTGTTTTCAATGCAAGTACAAGCCAGGGCTCACGTTTGAACCGATGGGATGGTACACTGTGCCAAATAAAATTTCCATTGTTACTATAAAAAATGTTATTTTACACAGTTACCTCCGTTTGCCTTTTCACCTTTCATATATATAACGGCGAAGAAGAATAAAAACATTGGTCTAGGGAAATGTACTGAAACGAAATTGGTACTTTGTAGCAAGCCCGTTTTAAAATTCCTGTCAATTTTTTTGAATGCCTTCACTTTCTTCTTTATATCTTTCAATTGTAAATCTCATGCGTTCCTTTAAAGCACTTCAAATATCTTCAGTCCTTCAAATGTAGACAAATGTACGTATTTGGGAATGTTGGAATTCTTCAAAATCTCCACAAATATATTGCAAGTTTAGTTTTTTTGCAAGTAACTCTTTCAAGCATAAATCTCAAATACTTTCTTTTGTCAGATAGGAGAATTGGATTTAAAGGAAGTTGAAAGAAATGTTGAAGAAGCTCAAGGTGACAGCGACGAAGAATCCGAACCGAATAGAAATTAATTTTAGAAATTGCACGAGTTTCTGAATAAAGAGGAAGTTTATACTCCTATAGATGTTCCTGTTAAAGTTAGCGTAGCCGAACTATTGTTGATGCTGATAAAGTTCCCTTTAGTAAGTTGCATAGGTTTGTCCGCTGTTGCTAGTCTGTTCATGCTGGTAAACTGTATTTTTGCTAGGCCTATAATACCCGAAACACGATATTTGATTGATAAATTATTCAATCCGGTTAATGCAGCAACTTTCCACGGTTTATGTACGCATTGTGGTTATGATATAAGCACATGCACTCACGCGGATTCTACAATAAACTGCAGCTTATGCAGCAATGACGTGAACGATAAAGATCCAATGTACAAAGTTTTTTTATAACTCTTGACCCGTCATCTCAAATTGCGGATTTATTAGAAGCGAATAGTGATTATTATAATGTCATAATGAACTATACACCTACTGACAATGTTATTCGAGACATTTACGATGGTAAATCATACCGGTATTTTGTGAATGGCCTGCATCCATCGATTAGAAATAATAACATTTCACTTACTTTTAATACAGATGGAGCTCCTCTTTTTGAAAGTTCGTCATACTCGATTTGGCCAATTTATATAATGTTAAATGAATTATCCATTTCCGTTACAACTAATGAGTTAATAGTTGTAGGCTTATGGTTCGGGAAAAATAAGCCCGATATGAACATTTTTCTAAAACCATTTGTACAAGATATGAATAAACTCTCGCATGCCGGAATTAAGTGTAAAATTGGTAACGAAGAACGCATCATAGAAGTTTTTTGTTTAGTCTGCTGCGTCGATTCTGTAACCCGATCATCAATGCAGGGCCTTACGCAATTCAAAGGGAAATGTGGTTGTAATTGGTGTCTTTATCCTGGGAAGTGGGTTGTAAATGAGAGTAATCCTAATTCAGGAAGTCAGAAATATCCATGATGAAATTGCACTGTTGCAACCCGTGAAGAAAGCGATACTCTTAGCCATATGAAAGTAGGCACGGATAAAAATCCTTAATTTGGTTTCAAGAACCCATCTCAATTAATAATTTTTAAAAAATTCAATATTATTGAGGGTTTCGTACCTGATCACATGCATATTAACGCAGGTGTGGGTAAACAATTTGCAAATACATGTTTCGGGAATAGTAAAGTTTCTGATAGTTTCGTAAAGAAACGCGAAGTTGATGAAATTAACGAGATTAAGATGCTATAAAGGCCCACCATCAGCTAGGACGACTGACGCGATCTCTGCAAGATAAAGAGTTTTGGAAAGTCCGTGAATGGGAAAATTGGACGCTTTATTATATCAGTATTATATTACACTTTTCTTTCATAGGAGGTAAGTTTTTCACTGGATAAAAATTTTTGAAGCCTTGTACATTTTGTTGCAAGCAGAAATTGAAATTACAGAACTTGATCGGACTCACTCCTTGTTGCACGAATTTGTAGTAGGGACAGAAAAACTGTATTTTCGACCTTCAATGACATATAATGTGCATATTTTATTGCATCTTGCAAAAAGCGTTCTTAATTAGGGACCTGTATTTGCACATTCAGCATTTGTATTTGAGTCGGGAAATTTAAAATTACTAAAAGTAATTCATGCTGCAAAGGGTGTGCGTCAGCAGGTCTGCGAACACATAAATTTGCGTTCAAGTTATAATACAGTCTGTCAAGTTAAAGCGTGGGTAACTTTTTTGGTAAAATATTTTATTTAAACGCATGTTTTTACATGGAATTACATTTGACAAGGTGTCGAGCAAAATGCTTTTCTGTTAGTATTTTGTCCAATCACCGCCGGAGTCGATGATGGCCTGGCACCTCGAAGGCATGCTTTCGACGAGTTTTTTCGCGTACTCTCTCGGCAGAGACCTCCAAATCCGACGAATATGTAGACACAGCTGCTTCAATGTGTGTACCTTTCTTCCACGAAGCTTCAGCTTGACGAAGGCCCACACGTTTTCGATTGGGTTAGCGTCAGGTGACTGTGAG
>NC_046657.1:52661427-52677276 GCF_010883055.1 Belonocnema kinseyi
GAAAGAGGGAGCTCTTCTTAATATTTCGACACCAAAATCATGTCGATACACCTTACCGACTGCGAGTAAAGCCACCCACGCTTTAACTTGACAGACTGTACTCTTCAGAAACGAATACTTCTACAGGCGTCTAGTGATGTGAAATTTTTTTGTTCCCAACTAGGAACTTCTCGCATAAAACATACGGTGAAGTTATTTAACTCCCGTTACTTCGAAGCACCGTGCAATGTTGAACCAAAGTGAATTGCAGAATTGCAGCTTTCTAATTGAACACGTTCTCTTAACAAAATTGTTAAATATGGGTGTTTATACTTATCTTCGATAAAGGATAATAAGGGTTCTGACAATGCTTTTGCAAATTTACTGGATGGTTCCTACATCAAAATTTTAGATTTTCTTGCTGATCCAGAATCAAAAACGCATTTCGTTATAGTTTATAAATTGCGAATAGGAAATGCTTTTACAGGCCACTTAAAAATTCTTCAAAAGACTATATCGATAAGCGAAGATGAAATCGCTATACCCACTGAGAATCTAAGTAGAGTATGTGTGCACATCAGTATACGAAGTGAAGATTATGTTTGCGCCGTGCCTAACATTTGCTCATATTAGGGCTTGAGTGTTACCTTAAGGAAAGACCTTCTAGTGAGCTTTTTTTATTTTGATTGATACTCTGATCAATAAAAGTTACTTGCTAGATGTTTTCTGAGAAAAAAATGAGACTCAATTTTGAGTAATTTTCGAGAAAAATTCATTTAAAAAATTTCGAGCGGATGGCCGGTGTAATTTGATTTCTAAACCGTCTACCATGCGACCAAACACCGACGCTTGTAAATAGTCTTTCGCCGACTCTAGGGCTATTCGCTCGAAATTCTTTAAACACATATTTCGTAGAGAATGGTTCAAAATTGCGTCTTCTTGATTTTTTTCAGAAAACCTATAGTAGGTACCTTTCATTGAAGAGAGTATCAATCAAAAAATAAAAAGAATACCTAACATTCAGTAAGGCGTCGCGTAAAACAATAATAAGAGAACCTATTTTTTATTTTACATACTAGTAGGCGTCATGGAAAAAATGCATCATTTTTGTTCACTTCAAAACCGTACTTAGATAGCTTTTGTTGCTTATACAAAATTGCACTTCTTTTCTACTTCTGTCCTTCCTCTCGTCTTCCTTATAATCGCCCTTTCCTTTCCCATTTCCCCTTACTCCTTTTCCTTCTCCATATCCTCCTTCCGCTTCCCTCCTCATCACCCTTCTCTTTTTCCTTCATCCTCTCATGACCCTTATTCTTTTCATTTTGCCCTCCTACTTCTTATCCCCTTTCTTCTCTAAATTTTTACTTTCTATTCTCCTCCGTGCCTTTCCCTCACATAAATCGTTTATAAGATGTCTATAAATCATTTATAAAATATCCATACTGGCATGTGCCGAGCAATACAAATAATTTTATTCCTTGACTACGAGTAAAAGTAATATATATAAAAACTAATAATAGTTTAAAACCTATACGAAGACTGTATATACTATTTTTAGTGTTATTATTCAGCGATGCGTTACTTCAGATAGTTATATTTAAAAACACTAATTATATTTCTGCAGTATATTATTATTTTTTAACTGACTCGTATAAGGCTGTTTCTTGTTATTAAGAAATTTTTCCATGCTTGGTCTGAGGTCCTGAAAGCTCGCCATCTTCACGGAAAATCTACAACGTTACAGGTACAACGTATCATACAACGTATTATTACAAAAATGACCAGTTGATCGAAAAATTGAATATCTTGTTTATTTGATATTTGAAATTTGCTGGTCTACGCCATTAAACATCTAAAATTTAAATAACTATAAGAATGTTTCTTTTAAGGTATTCACCAAGCGTTGTATTTGGAAAGACACTGTATTTCGTCCGTACTTACCCGATTCCTGGTAAGCTAGGGATAGGGTAAGTAAGTTATGCCCTGAAAGGTACCGTGTAGAAAGGTTTAGCTCTGAAGTGATCCGACCATTTATAGATATTTCTTTATTATTTAAACAAATAAAAAATATGCCCGCCACGTAGGCTTATTCGCATTGCAAGCGAGGCGCTTCGCGTCAAGTTTGAGCGCCCCCTGCGCGCTAATGCTCTCTCACGCTTTCCGCTCGTTTTCTTACATTTAATGCGTACACTTTAACTACATTTGTTCGAATATTATAAATATTGACGCGGAAATCGACAACTGTGATTTAAATTTTCTAGGAATTAAAGTCATAAATTGGAACTGACATTTTTTCAATTATAGCGTTAAATCACTGCAGAATTGGTTACAACTTTTTATAACTATATATTAAAACATTTTCGTCGAAAATAAAATATTTTGTTACGAATTTTTAGAGTTTTATTTCTTAACGTCAGTAAGGCGCTGGTTTTTAATTATAATTTCTGCTAGTTATGCGTTTTCGCAGGGGCTAAATCCTTACCAGTAAGATCCTTTGGATTGAAGGAAGTATTTCTGTTATCTCGCCTTAAAATACGCGGTAATAAGCGTTGAATAGAGAAACTTTTGAAAATTTAATTTTAATCAGTTCAAGTGACATTTAATAATAAAAAATAGGTTAAAGAAATGTTTCGTTAAATTTTACTAAGTCCATTGAGAGGAATAGGATTTTCACTTTTTCTGTCCCCGTTGGGGAATTTTTAGACGGAGGAAAAATTGCGTATTCATAGGAATTCCATTTTCATCATGTACAGTTTATTTTAATCTTTGTAATATTTTCTTCAACTATGCTGGAATGGTTTTAATTAAAACATGGTTAAATATGCTGAGAATACTATCCAAAGTAATTCTTTACAATTGCAGAAAGTAGCTTAGGAAACGAATTAATCCATTAATTATTAAAGATGAATGAAAAATACCATGTTATTGAAGAAACTGTATTTATAATGAAATTTCCTAAGTAAATAATGTTCAATGAACAGTTTCAGATTTAAGGCTGGTTATGAGCTGGAGCTTGAAATGTGAAGTAGGTGCAGTTCTAGGGTGGGACATTGGATGGAAAGTGGGTTCTAGATATAGGATCTGACGTAGGGCTGGTTATAGCGTTCATCGTGGGATATTACTTAAGGACAGTCAAAGAATGCAACATAGGATTTAACGAAGTACCCAATGAAATGGCGGAAGATCGGATTTCACGTAGGACCGAGTATAGGGTGGAACTTAAGACTGAAGGTAGGGGCTATTTATAGGATGAAACGTAGGGATAGTTATAGCATTAAGCATGGGACATTACGTAAGGACGGTTAAAGGATGAATCCAGATTTTTGCTAGTTCCATAATTTTTCATTTTATTGAAAATAATTAGATTAGAGTTACGGTTATATATATTTGCCACGCTGTAATTTTCACAAAGAATCACGGTTTTACTATCGACACAAAGACTAGGATTTTCGCACTTCCACGTACTTATAAATGATAGGTTACCTGCTCAGATGCAGAAGCAAAGCTCTGAACAAACGTAGCAATTAATGGATTTTACCACAAAACAAACAGAATAACTTTAAACTTTATTAGTGAAATTGCTATTTACTAGCATCTCTCAAGTAGAAATGACGGATTCTCGTCTTGCGCTTACAGCTGACCCTACTCAAATCATCGAAAATTTCATTAGCAAATCAGACGACTTATTATTACCGCAGGCCCATACATATTTACATCGTAAATGAAATATTTGCTAATCTCCGTTCGTCGTAGTTTCACATTTGATTTTCAAGTGTCACGAACTCATTTGTCATTTGTCTGTCTGTACTTTGTATTCTGTAGGCAAAATAACGTTCAAAAAATTAATTAAATTGGATTTTGCTTTCGCACAAGTATTAAATGTCTAAAAAAAAGAACAAGTTCATAAACCAGATATATTGAATACAAATTCAAAAAGTGAGCGCATTCTCAAAGTTTTTGAAGCTACATTTTTTCAAGATTTAAATATTCTATGCATGTTTATTCATATTAATCAAAATATAAACAATTTATCCTCATGAGTTTTTTCTACGAATAGAAAATTATCAGAGTGAGAGCATTTTCAGAATAAAAAAATAAAATAACTGAAATGGATATTTTAAGACACACAACGCATGGTATTAAACAAAGTTAAGAGGAGAAAAACGTTGATTATTGAAAGCCCTGCAAGATTATTAAA
Organism: Belonocnema kinseyi; assembly: GCF_010883055.1. Taxonomy (NCBI): domain Eukaryota; kingdom Metazoa; phylum Arthropoda; class Insecta; order Hymenoptera; family Cynipidae; genus Belonocnema; species Belonocnema kinseyi. The sequence continues at coordinate 52,665,605 of NC_046657.1, forward strand.
AAAACTATTTTAATTTAGTCGACAAGTTGAAAATTCAAAATTTGATCGTACCAAAAATATTGAAAAATCCTAGAATTCCATTTTTTTCAAATTATGCTCGATAATTTAACCAGTGAGAGAATGAATTTTGACGTTAGCAGATCGTCTGTGATGCAAAGATGATCACTAGTTATCATCAGAAGCAGAGCGGTTGTTGATATTAAGAAGCATGTACTTTCAGGAGCTGATCTTGTATCACGTGACTGGATAAATACCATAGGATGAAAATTCTGATTTTAAATTAGGCATTACTGGATTGTACACAGGTTTTCTTCAATCGTAAAAAATATGTTTAAAAATACATAAAAATTATCCAATTTGTACATTATTTTACAATATCTGACAAACAGCCTCAGGCAGAGGTACATAAAAAATGTATTATATTTGAAATACGAGTGTTGTATATAATGTTGAAAAGTTTACATTTTAGACCAAATTAAGTAAGAAGCACGAGATACATGTTGAGAATGTGTCCGCGAAAGCCAAACGAGAGTTTACAATCACAAAATTACAGATGTCGATCCGCTGACCTTTAATTTTAAAAGGCAGAGCACGAGAGCCATTAGTCGTGCGCCGTAGATCTGCTCAAACCCTAGAGTTAAGCTCTTATAACAAAAATGAATTCATAATCACAAAATTACAGTAGTGAGTGTTTTGAGTTTTAATTTTTAAAGGATTTCGCAAGAATGTGCGAAACTATAAACACCAAGCGCGAAGCGCGAGAACCAACAGCCGCGCACCCTAGGCACGCTCAAACTCGCGAGCGAAGCAAGCTGCACGTGTATATAATAATATAAGTCTTTAGCCCATGCACCAGAACGGCTGAATCTTGGAATGGCCGGAATCAGTTCTTGACGAGTTTTCGATTTTTTCCCAAAAATAATGATTTTTTCTTTTCTTCGGAAAATTCTGATCTTTTTTCAAATTGCAATAGAAAAATTTTATGTTGTTTGTCCGAATTTGGTCGTTGGATTCTTGCTTTTATTTTTAGGAATTCTGCACAATAACTTGATTAAGGGATCCTAAAAAGGATTTTTAATTTAATTTTAATTTCATCTCAATTTCTTACATTTTAATCATAATGATCATAATAGAAAACGTTAAACAATATATTGTTATCTGTGAAGTACAATCTTGACACTAATAACCTCGTCATCTCACAAATGTATGAGATAACGGATGATTATGTATATATTTGTACTCTCATGATGCAATGGAATATCTCTTCGACCGAGTTGTGAACCAAATTATTCAGTAAAGAATTAATCAGTTTGTTCATAAATTTGAAAAAATGAGGCTAGTCCGTACTTTTCTTTTCACTTTGGGCGTCATCATTAGTTCTTTTGGTGAATATAATACTCGTAATATGATAAATTTATAATTTTTACATCATGATCAAAATGAGAAAGTACTACTTTTATTTGAAAAATGACTATCGTGGATATCTTCAAATCTCCACGTTTTGAGAGCCCTGAATCCGGAAAAATCAGGTTTACAATTGTGTCTGTCTGCCTTTTGCCGTCATCTCTTTACAGGATAAATTTTGAAAGACTAATCTGATTGAGCTGCAATTTAGCGCACAGTTTAAAGGTCTAAAAAGACGAAAAAAAATTTATAGACAAAACTTCATGTGTCAAATAATGCCCTAATGGTTGTCACCATCAAAATGATTGTTTATTAAGTATTATTTGACACGAAAATATTACTAAAGAGATGTTTGCCAAAGCAGTGTACGTAATTTAATTGTAAGTAATAAAAACTCTTTGTTATATGGTGTAAGGAGTCATCATATTTGAGAATTATTTCGCATAATTTTTTTCTAAACATCAGAAATATTCATTCAATCAGTGTAACCCTGGTCATTCTTCTTCTTCTGCTGGAAAACAACATACGTCTGACCGGAGTTCCCTCGAAAGGGCTCCATTTCGTGCCAGGTCTACGTCTCCTGCTAGTACTCCTCCTGCTTTTACAGTACTTGTATATTCACTTGACAAACGTGGATATCTTCGGCTCATTCCCCGTACAAATAAGAACCTTCGATTTAAATTTCGAAGATACATTTTTAAAGCTAGTAAACCAATTATCTGGAAAGCAGATGAACATAAATAGCTTCAAGGAGCTGTGTTATGCCGCTTTCGAAAACCATATTTACTATCTCATCTAGAAAAATCGTGTGACAACTAAAAAGAACACCTTTGCGAGAGGTGTCTTGCAGGGCGACACCATGAGTTCACTGCTCATTTGCCTCACATTATTGCCACTATCTCTAGCACTTCGCCATTCAGACAAGTACTTTTGCGGCAAACCTGCAGATCGAAAGTACAAAGTCACTCATGTATTTTACATGGACGGTCTTAAAATATATGCTAGACACAAAGAGCAACTACATCTTGCTCTAGGGATTGCCGCGTTCAGGATGTGTCATCTATAAAGGACACTCTCCGAGGCAGATACAAACATCTCATCTGGCAGATTTGGTCTTCCCAACTTTTCGCGAGTAACAAATTACCGCAACGAATTTGCTTGCCGTACCGGTAGTGCATCTTAAGTCTTCTGCTCCGCGACTCCACAGCTCACGCCATCAAGGTGGTCGCGGAATATTAAATCTTGAATGTCTTCACAACTGGATTATTCTGGGTACAGCACATAGAGTCTCAAATTGAAGGGACCCTCTTTTTACAATGTTCAGGAAGAGTATGACACCCGTACGGGTATACTGGTATTATCAAAAAAATATCCATAATATTCCTAGTTTTTCAACTATTTTCTGAATCTGGGGAAAAACTTAGACGTATACGAGAAATTCTGAGGCCGTATTTGGATTTAGCGGCTCAAACTCCATCATGGTAGCATAGTCACTTGTCTTGTGCAGACAACTTTTTTCTTGTGGGTTTGTGTAATTAGCTCATGGTTTGTGTTATCAAATGCTTCTCGGTAGTCAATCCAAGCTATGGTCAGATTGCATCGATGTCTTGTGGAATCTTGGGTAATAAACATGTCTATTAATAGGTCGTCTCTGCAGCCAGCCAGTAATCTTGAGGATGCCAGTGAATAGCTTGTAGATGGAGTTTAACCAAGGTATGGGTCCGGTTTTTATTTGGACTTGACAAATCTCCGGTTTTAGGCATCAGTACCGTGCGTTCTTTAACTAACCACTGCGGGATGCGTTGTTCTCCGTTTGAGAAAGTTGTAAATATACGAGCTAGATGTTAATGCGAAGAAGTGAACTTCCTCCACCAAAAGTTGTTGATTTTATCTGACCGACCCTAGCACTGAAAGTTTTTACTTCTAGAGATAACTCGATATACTCGTTCCCAGAAGACTTGAATCTCTTCTCGACTAGGCGCATTTTAAACGGCACATGATGTATGTAGCTAATCACGCACTGGATATTTGAGGCATGCCGTCTAGCAGTTTCAAGTTTAAACTGAATCTGTGTAACACGCTAGAGAGTCTTGCTCAGGCGTATCTTTGTATCCATTGGGTAAAAACGATAGCTAATCTCCAAAATACTGGGAAGTTTTATAAGCATATTCCGGATGCATATTGACCCAACGTCCATGCAGCCTTTGCATGCGTCCTCTTCGCGCCGGTGAACTTTCTGGCCAACAAGTAAGGATGTCCCATCTGAGTTGGTCCGACCATTTAAAACGATGTTCTTGTGTTTATCCGGGCATGATTATCTAGTCGTACTCGCGGTTCGATCCTATTGTCAATCCCAACTGAATCATGCCTCCATCCGAGAAAGGTCTATCGTCGGTGGGACTGCGCGATAATGGTGACGTAACCGCATAATTCGTTTCATTGGGGAGTTAGCCCAATGCAACGCAGCTGAGTGCAAGAGCCGGAGCTCTCAGGCGATTGTTATTATTATTATTATTACTTATTACATACTTCATAATTTAATAAATAATACGGTAGCGTGCAATGGCCTTATCACGAAAAAGATAAGAGTAAAATTAACGCAATTGATATGATATTCTTCCGCATAAAATGCGCAAAAACTCTGATGGAGAACACGAGTATCAAGATAATTCTAAAAGAATGTGGTGCATAAGAGACGCTAGTAGAAACATGGAAATGTAATCGGTTAATATGGTTCGAGCATGTTGAGAGAATGCCAAATGAACAACTAGCGATACAAGTGTATCAAGGTAAAGTAAATGGCAGCGTGTCCAGAGGCACACTGAAGATAATGGTTAGAATGTGTAAATGTTACCCTAGTTACAGGAGACATAAAAAGCCACAGAAACACGAAATCCGGCATGAAAAAATCCACCTACCATTTCTTTGAATGTGAGCTATTACATATTCTAAAAATTTAAGACAACATTAATGAGTTAAAATTTTCGATAACTGTATTGTTAAGTTGCCTACGTTACCGTGTAAGATGCTTTCAAAATCTGTTTATGGTATTTATATTACACTATATGTGATAATAACCTATCATAAGACCATTTTCATTATATTAGTATGTCTCTAAACATAGGATTACAACCAAATATTTTGGTCCACATAAAAATTGGCGTGAAGTGAAATAAAACATTTTACTAAAAAATTTTAATACTGCGCAAATACTTTTTCGGGAAAGAAGAAAACAACTTGAAGTGTTTTAAAATCGGTGAATAGATTCTAATCCCCTTTAGAATAGACATTTTTTACTCATTGAAATTTTTGAGATAAGAAAAATATTGCATTCGAAAACTGAAAACAAATTTGATGCGTTTACAGTTTTCATTGTTTTTAATTATCGTAATTAAATTTTTTCTTTTCTAATTAAAATTAAAAGAATATGTTTATAAAGCTTCAAAACCTAAAAAAAGTTATCGCTTGATCAACGGTCACCAAAGCCATACGAAAAAAGATATTTTAATCTTTTGTACACAATATCCCTACTTTGAAGAAAAAGTTTTCACGCAAAAATGGTAATTTGAATATTGACATCTATTTTTCAATTAATAATAATAATTGTCTTGAAAATTGGAAAGTATTTATTAATTTGAAAATTGTGCGTTCTATGGAAGCTTTTTCATGTCAGGAAATAGTTCTTTGTCGCTAAGGTTATTTGTTAAAGCCATTTAGAACACGATTTTATCTTTATTCCTTATTACTCTCAGAACGTTTCAAAACGTCGTGAATAAATAAACAAAGAAAAGCCAGCTCTTCTCTAAAAAAGCAATATTTATTTTTTTCTTTTGTATAGTTTAAATTACTATTCAGAAAATTAAAATTTAAGATATTTAAATGTAAATAACATTAAATTTAAAATCATATTTAACGTCCACTTATCAAGTTCATGTGAAGAATTCCTGCAAATAAAACCAAGAATATAACGAACAAATCTGGACTACCACCATAAAATGTTTCTATTGCAATCTAAAAAAACGAGAAACTTTTTTATCCTGATGAAGAAAAGAATAGGTTTCCTTCCCTCCAGGACAAAAACAACAAAGAGGAAAAAAAATTTGAAGGCACCCAACCAAATTCCTTTCCTTCTATTTTTTATTTATTTAGTCTTTTTTCTCTCTTATTATTATGACATCACGATAAAAAAACATTTGTGAACAAAAATTTGTAAAAAAAAATCACAAATAAACAACAAAATAAACAAAAAACACATAAAATTGAAATAAAAATTTTTAAAAAATGGTAAGTAGGCAGGAACAGCAACAGTAGCGCAACCACGATGCTCTCTCCACGACACAAGAAAAAGATGAAAGGAATACAGAATGGAAGGAAGGGGATTCGTTTTTTTTCCTTCTTATTTCTCTTTCCTCTTTTTTACTTTTGTCCTGTAGGAAGGGGAATTTCATTTCTTTTCTATGTTAGTAGGAAATTCTTTGTTTTTTTAATTGCACTGAGAACATTTCATGGTGGTTGTCCGAATTTGATCGTTAGATTCTTGGTTTTATTTTTAGGAATTCTTCACATCATATAATAAATGTTATTTCACATTTAAAATTTAGTCAAGAGGTATTATAAAAGATTTGATTGTTATTCAGGTTATTTGTTTTACGTATTTCAAATTATTTTTTCGGAAGTATTATTTTACATTAAATACTTAGCAAAGAAGTATTATGAAAGAATGAGATGAATTGAAAACTGTGCGTTTGATAAAAGCTTTCTGAACAGCAGAAAATAGTTTTTTACATTTTCATCATTGATGATTGAGAAAATATTGGAATTGCCCGAAATTTAATACCACTGTTTTTCAACGGATCTCCAAGTTTCGACACCCCTTGAATCAGAAAATAAAGTTTTTACGATGGCGTCTGTCTGTCCGTCCGTCGGACCTTAAACACGATAATTCTCGAAAAAATAAACGAATCATATCCATCTTTGGCATACTTACTTTAGGTCCTAAAAGAAAGAACGAGTTTGTTAACCAACCATTTTTGATAAAAATTCAAAAAGTGAGCGCATTTTGAAAATTTTTGAGACCACTTTTTTCTGAATTTGAAAATTCTGTGTACAGTTATTTATAGTATTAAAAAGCACAAACAATTTATCTTCACGGCTTTTTTTGATAAAAAAATTCTTAGCTGTAGCATTTTCAAAAATTTGTAAATCAACCGAAAATCTAAATTTTAAGCCAAAGAACGCACGATATAAAAACAGTCAAGAACAGAAAAACATTGCTTTTTGAAAGCCCTACCAGATTATCATAACAAATTTGTGAATTTCTTGGAAAATCAAAAATTCAAATTTTGATTGCAAAAAAATTTTGCTGCATGTGCCTAAAGTTAGGAAGCAATTTCTTCTTCAAGGTGCAGTAGAACTTGATCAAGAGATCAAAACATTATTAGAAATTTAAACACTATTATAAACTGGTGGCGACCCATTGTTGAAACCGCCACACTGCCATATATCTTTGAAACTGATTACTGACAAAGCTTATAATTCAAGTGACCCTGTTAGGTTGCATTAGAGTAATCGGCAATATAAGTTAGTGCAAAAAAAATATTTTTTTCCAATGAAAAATGCTAAAATTTTTAATTCGAATAAAATATTGTTATTAGCAATACGAGTATTTAAAATTTTTTATATTTCTTCAGCTATATATTAGAACTTACAATTAATTAAACAGTTGTGTGATTGAAAAATCCAATTGGCTTATTAGCCTATTTATAAAAAGGGTAATTGTTAAGTAATGGTTATTAAATATTTCAAATACTCTTTCTACGATTTATTTTGTCATTTTTTATCAAGATATAGTTTGTTGTTGCGGTAGAGTACCACGTTGAAGTAATGGTTCATGTTAATTGTTTATAACGATTAGCTTGAATCCTAAACTCAATATTTATGTTCATTAGGTGTACATGTAATAATTTTGATAGACAGCTACTTCCGATTCACCAGCCAGTCTTTTCGAAAACAGATCAAGAAAATTACTGTTCCATTTCGTTATCGAAATATGTGTAAGATAATCATAATAGGTTTATAATAATTAACTTGAAACAATTTTCTTAGAAAAAATTGTCTCAAAAAAGTATCATCCGTTTTCTGCACGTGAGAACCTAACCCAAATCAATTTCTAAAGTTTGGAAGTTGATTTCCTACACGAAGCTATTAAAATTCGCAAGTACACGTCGTCTGATTTTTGTCTAATAATAATATAAATATAAATTATTATTTATAAAATTAATAATAGCAATCTTTTATACAGTAAGAGTTCTAACAAATTCAAAAACAAGTTAAATAATTTATGAAATTAATCATTCTGGTTATTATATGTATAATTTATTTTAATATTTTTATGAATACCAGGTTTTTTACGTATCTGTATATCTGAACTGTCTCCACAAATTTTTACAACATCATATTAGCTGATCGGCCAGAGATAAGTGTTGCTCAATAAGCGGGGCAAATGTATTTAATTATACTTTCGATGATCAAGCTTCTAGATTTTTATTGAAATTTTATTACGCTGGCGACGAAACTAGTAAATAAAGGCGATAATTATACTAGCAAAGTTGCCTCTATGGAGGAAATTACGTTTCTATCCTTGAACTGATTTATGGAATGTAAAGACGAATATATCAGAAGGGCAAGTTTAAAGCCTATAAGACATGAGATTGCGATTACGATACCAGATAGTTGATCGCAAGAAAACACTACAATATTAATTAAATATGCTGGTAACCAAAATCATCATTGAAGTCTAATTAATTTTTAACTCTAATTGCAAAACATAAGGATCGTTTGTACCATGTTCTTTATCTTGGCGGTGATTCTTAGCTCCATTGGTAAATATAATAATATCCTATATCGATGGGTTCTACGAAGAATAGGTAACCTTTTCGTTACCGTTAAGAATTAGGCTAACTTCATTTGGTATGAAATTTAGTAAACACATAGAAGTGTTAAAATAAATTACAATCTTTTAAAATTTTTTGTTTTTAAAGTAATATGAGCTTAAATTACATTATAAGCTGTAATACAAAATGCTAGAGTTTTGAATTTATTGGAAATGTTTCAAAAAATAATACGTTACTTATTCCTCCTAAAAAGTTAGCTAAATGAAGTTAACCTAATTCTTACCGGGAACGAAAAGATAGCTTATTCTTCGTAGAGCCCATCGATATATATGTTTTTAAAAACACTTTAAAACTTTCCGCTATAATTGTGCAAATTATTATTAGCAAAGCAAGAACGTTCATTGCTAAAAGAAAAGTAATCGTCTATTTATTTATGCAGAGTTAAGTTCTTCTGTCAGTTTTTCTCCTGACAGTTCATCTCAACGTGCAAGGTCCCGGTCCCCTTCTTCCAGCTATGGAGATCCACCTACCAGACTTCCTTCTTCTGGCAGACTCGGATATGAACTTGAAGAACTTCAATTTATTCGGCTTGTTCCCGCTAGAAATCTGCATCGGCAATTCGAACTTCGAAGATACACTTTTCCTGCTAATGAACGAATAAAATTACTCGTAGAGCATAGTCTATCTCTGCCCGTGCCACTTCAAGAACAAATTGTAGTATCCACACACGACGGTGACGTCCTTGCAATATTGACGATTAATAATACACTTTCTGGAATGTATAAGCATATTCGTCACTTGAAAGCTACTAAACGGATAAAAATAAACATGGAGAGCCGCAAGATTACCCCAATGACCCGTGATGAAGGTGAGGAAGTTCCAGTAGGTCCCTTCCGCCAAGTCCAATATAATTTTAGAGTAGAACATGTAGGCCACAGTTATGGGTAAGTTACTAGTTATCGTCACATTTTTTGAGTCACGTTTCATTCACTCTTTCAAGATGAAGTTATTGTAGTCCATTTTAAAAATAAAAACATAATTTTAGTGCTTCTTTCGTTGAATTGGAACTGTGAATGAAAGAATTTCTGCAAGACTTGTAAACTTACATTCTATTCATATTAATTTTATCAGATTCATATACATTATTCCTATTCACTCTCGTTTGACTGAATTCAAAGGAATTTCTTGGATTTAAAATATTTTGTTCCATTTACTTGATTTATTCTATATTTAGTTTTCATTTCGTATGACTTCATTTCCGTCCAGATCTCCTTCTCCTGTCGAGCCTGGTCTTCCTGCCAGTTCCAGGTCTCATCCTGAGCTACCGTTTTCTCACGTACTTGGGTACAGACTTGACCAGCTTCCATTTATTCGTCTTTGTTACAAAGGAAACCCACACAGGCTGTTTGAACTTCGGAGGTACACTTTTCCTGTGGATAAACCGATAAAAATACTTGAAGAACGAAATCGTTATAGACCCATTTCGATCGAAGAAAAAATTGTATTATCAACAGTCGGTGGTGACGTATTTGCAGTATTCGAGAGTAGTAATCTTCTTGGTGGAATATATGCACATAGTCCTCGACCACCAACTGAAAGACGCGCAAAAATAAACATGGAAAGCGGCAGGATTACTGCATTAACCTCAATTGAAATTGAGGAAGTTCCAGTGGGCCATAATCACCCATTAATAACTTATTTTAAAGTAGATCTTATAGAACAAAATTCTTCTTACCATTAAAAAAAATATAAACCATTATGTAAAAAATTGTTTATAATCCGAAGTCGCCTTCAAATATATGATGTAACTTGTATTTGCAAATTATGATTAGATGTGAATGCATCATGATACTCAATACTTTAATGTTTTGACAATGTCGTCATGTAACGATACATTTCCGAAATGTCGCAATTATTATTGTCGAAAACCTGATTGGCTTTTCATTTATGGATATTACTTCATATATATCATTTTCTCTTCGAAAATTAAATCTAGAAACAATTAATTTCAATGAAAAAATACAAAACCCTATGCAAACTAAGAAACATTTCTGATGATATGCTACTTTTGCTCGATTAGAATGAAACTTTGAAGTTACCCGATAAGTCATTGCAAATATTTAACATATTTTATATTTGAGGTTTTTAATTCGTTTTTTACTTAATTCAATACATCTACCAACTAAAACTCTTAATACAGCAACTTTCTGACAAAACAGAAGAAATAGGATGATTATGTTAATAAAACAGGAGAAAAATAGGAAAATAAATTTCTTAAAATAAAATAATTGTAAATATCATATTAAATTCACAACGAAGTACTTAAAATCCCTAAAACGTAATGCGTAAATATCTTGCATTTCAACAAATTAGTTCAATTTTCATCCAAACAACATTCTCTATCAAGAAAGACTAATCTTCAATCCAAATACAAATTTTCAACGATAACAGAAAAAAAATTGTTTTCAACGACACAGTTACACTTAAACAAAACCTATTACTCGTAGTATTTGATAAAAAAACACATTCAATGACTTTCCTACCCGAAAGATGACTTTTCTACTGAAAGGGACATTTTCAACAAAAAAGATCTTTTGCAACACTAAAATGAGGTCGTGAAATTATCAGTTTGAAAAACTAATTTTCAATAAATAAAATATTTTAAAAAGAAATTTTAATTTAGAGTATTAATGTCATTTTGAGGTGCGTTCACTAGTACTTCCACCACGGAATTTGAATATTTTCTATATTTCATAATTTTTTGATTTTTTGGGCAACACCTTTCTACTGAAAATTACCCTTAAAATAACTTATAGAGCCAGTCCAAATTTAAGCTTACCCACATTTCGTGATATTTTTGCGTTCCCAAAACACTAAAATTATTTCCAGAATTAAACCCTAATGACTAATGAGTTAATGAATATCTCTCTAAAGTCAAATTCCAAGACCCCTAGGAACAACCCCTATTACATACGAGGGTAGTTCAATAAGTCCTTAGAATGACCAACAGATGGCGCGCGAATCGCTTCAAATCATCTGTCTTCAGTCAGCACCACTCCCGACTAGATATATGGTGCAGTCACAGTCCACATCTTCTGAGTTTACGTGTTTTTATAACCAATTCAAAAAAAAAATTGTTCGTTAAGAAAAATGGAAAAAAACGAGTTCAGAGCGGTAATCAAACATTTTCATTTAAAGGGTTTAACTCCATATGAGATAAAAAGTGAATTGGACTCAGTTCATGGCACATCTGCCCTTGCCTTAGCAACGGTATATAACTGGGTAAATGAATTTAAGCGTGGTCGTACATCAATAAGTGACGAACCACGTTCAGGACGGCCCGTAGAAGCAAGTACTCCCGAAATCATCAATAAA
>NC_046657.1:52677376-52681518 GCF_010883055.1 Belonocnema kinseyi
GTGCCCTAACAGTATTATATCGAAGTTCTAGAACCCTGTTACAAGTGGGTTCTAGAACAAATTAGAAATAAAGATTACTTCGCTAACACTATGGTCGTGCTAGCGCTTGCGAGTATCCCGAAGGTGGATATCTCGGACGTATAATTTTTGTTAGTCAGGACTGCGTACGCGCAATACCGGATCAAAATGTATCCATAAATAGGGTTAAATAGAATATCCCGGCATATCCCATTCCCGTGAGAGGTACATAAAACTGTTCCAGATTTGATAAATAACTGTTCTAGATAACGGTAGTTCCTAGGAGTTTTGAAATATTACTGTGAGGGTGGTTATATTCACTAGAGACTTTAAAAACTGCGTGTGGTAATTATTTTTAATTCAAAATTCTTTTCAACTTTTTAATAGATGGAACGTGAGACTCGGTTTGTTATACGAGTCATCATATATTTACAGTAGGAATAGATATTGATGCACGAGCTTATTATACTTCAGTAACAATAATTATTGCTATTCCCACAGGTATTAAAATTTTCAGTTGATTAGCTACAATATATGGATCTAAAATTAATTTTAATTTATCAATTATATGATCCTTAAGATTTATTTTTTTTATTTTCTATTGGAGGAATAACTGGAGTAACTTTATCGAATTCTTCAATTGATATTGTTATACATGATACTTATTATGTAGTAGCTCATTTTCATTATGTTTTATCAATAGGGGCTGTATTTGGAATTATTGGAGGATTAATTCATTGATATCCTTTAATTACAGGATTAACATTAAATTGAAAATGATTAAAAATTCAATTTTATACTATATTTATTGGAGTAAATTGAACATTTTTTCCTCAACATTTTTTAGGATTAAGAGGAATACCTCGACGATATTCAGATTATCCCGATTCTTATTTATTATGAAATTCAATTTCATCAATTGGATCTCTATTATCTTTGATTAGAATTTTTTTATTAATTTATATTATTTGAGAAAGAATTGTTTCTTATCGATTAATATTATATAAAAATTATTTTAATTCTTCAATTGAATGAATAAATAATATACCTCCATTAAATGATTCTTATAATGAAGTTACTATAATTATAAAAGAAATTAAATTTACTAATTTAAATATTATTTACTAATAAATACTTGATTAAATTTAAATTTACAAGATTCTTCTTCTCCTTTAATAGAATGATTAATTAAGTTTCATGATTATACTTTAATAATTAATTTAATAACAACTTTTATTATTATTTATATAATAATAAGAATTTTATTTAATAATTTTATTAATTTAAATATTGAGAATCAAATAATTGAAATTATTTGAACTATTTTTCCTATTTACATTTTAATTTTAATATCTATTCCTTCATTAAAAATTTTATATTTATCAGATGAAATATACTCTCCTATTATTTCAATTAAAAGAATTGGTCATCAATGATACTGAAGATATGAAATTCCTGATTTTAATAATGTAAATTTTGAATCTTTTATATTAAGAGATTTAAATTCTTTAAATTTATTTCGATTATTAGAAGTTGATAATCGTTTAGTTTTACCTATAAATTTACAAATTCGTATATTAATTAGATCTGATGATGTAATTCATTCATTTACAGTTCCTTCTATAGGAATTAAAGTAGATGGAATACCAGGACGAATTAATCAATTAAATTTATTTATTAATCGTCCAGGTTTATTTTTTGGCCAATGTTCAGAAATTTGTGGAGCTAATGATAGATTTATACCTATTGTAATTGAATCAACTAATTTAAAAATATTTTTAAATTGAATTAATTTAATTTAAAATCATGAGATATCTTAATTTAAAGTAATGATCTTTTAAATCATTTATAGTATTTAAAATATAAATTTAAAATATACTTCTAATGAAAAAAAAAATTAGTTAATTATATAACATTAATATGTCATATTAAAATTATTAATATATTTTAATATTTTTTTATTCCTCAAATAAAACCTATAAATTGATTATTTCTATTATTATATTTTATAATTTTATTTATTTTTATAAATAATAATTTATATTATTTTAATTATAAAAATTTTTTAAATAATAAAATTTTTAATAATAATTTAAACTATAAAAAATTTAAACTTAAGTGATAAGAAATTTATTTTTGTTTTTGATCCATCTACTAGAATAATATTTTCATTAAATTGATTAAGAATATTATATTTTATAATATTTTTACCTTCTTTATTTTGATTTAGTCCTTCTAAATATTTAATTTTATTAAATTATTTATTTGAGTTTACTATAAAAGAGATAAAAATTTCATTAAATAAAAATTTAAATTTTTATAATTTATTAATTTTTAAATCTTTATTTATTTTTATTATATTAAATAATTTTATTAGTTTATTTCCTTATATTTTTAATTCAACAAGTCATATAGTATTATCAATATCATTATCTATTAATTTATGATTTGGTTATATATTATTTGGATGAATTAAAAATTCTTTTTATATATTTATTCATTTAACTCCTCAAGGAACTCCTTATATTTTAATACCATTTATAGTAATAATTGAGTCAGTTAGAAATATAATTCGTCCTCTAACTTTATCTATTCGATTATCATTAAATATTATTGCTGGTCATTTATTAATAATATTAATTAGGCAATCAAGAAATAATTTAAGATTAATTATAGTTATTTTTATAATTTTAATTCAATCTTTATTAATAATTTTAGAAATTTCTGTTTCTTTTATTCAAGCTTATGTCTTTTCTATTTTAGGATCTTTATATTCTTCTGAAACTAATTAATTAAATGAAAATATATTTTTATAATCATCCTTTTCATATTGTTACAGTAAGACCTTGACCAATTTTAATTTCATTTAGAATATGTATTATAATAATTGGTAGTATTAAAATATTTAATTATTTTAATTATAATTTAATAATATTAGGATTATATATTATTATTATTATTATTATTATTATTTCTTTTCAAAGATGACGAGATGTAATTCGTGAGAGAACATTTCAAGGACTACATAATATAAAAATTAAAAAATTATTAAATATAGGAATATTATTATTTATTCTTTCAGAATTATTATTTTTGATTTCTTTTTTTTTTTTATCTTATTTTCATTCAGCTTTATCTCCAAATGTTGAAATTGGTAGATTTTGACCTCCTAAAAATATTATACAATTTAATCCTTATGAAATTCCTTTATTAAATACCATTATTTTATTATCATCTGGAGTAACTATTACATGATCACATCATTGTTTATTATTTAGAAATAAATTTAAAAGTTTAATTGGATTGTTATTAACAATTATATTAGGATTATTATTTTCTTTAATTCAATTATATGAATATAATTAATCTTCATTTTGTATAAGAGATTCTATTTATGGTTCATTATTTTTCATAACAACAGGATTTCATGGATTACATGTTATTATTGGAAGATTATTTTTATTAGTAATATTAATTCGAATATATAATAATCATATTTCTTCATTTCATCATTTTGGATTTGAAGCTTCTTCTTGATATTGACATTTTGTTGATGTAATTTGAATTATTGTTTTTACAATAATTTATTGATGAAATTATTATTTTATATAGTATATAAAATTACATTTTATTTCCAATAAAAAAAATTAAAAAATTTAATATAAAATATATTTTATTTATTATTTATTAATTTATTATTAATTATAATTAGAATATTATTATTATTATTATTATTAAATTTTTTATTAAGAAAAAAAAATTAAATTGCGAAATAAATTAACTTCTTTTGAATGTGGATTTGATAATATTTCTCTTTTACGGTTACCTTTTTCTATACATTTTTTTTTAATTAGTATTATTTTTTTAATTTTTGATGTAGAAATTTCTTTAATTTTTCCTATCATTAAATTTTTAAATTTAATAAATTTTTATATAAAAAATATTTTTTTAATTATTATATTTATTTTAATTATTGGATTATATTATGAATGAAATCAAGGATCATTAAAATGATTATAGATTATGAATAATAGTTAAAATATTATAACATTTAAATTGCATTTAAAAATTATTTATAAAAATTTATTTTTGAATAAAACTAAAATTTTAGTATTTAATTTCGA
>NC_046657.1:52681618-52682909 GCF_010883055.1 Belonocnema kinseyi
AAAAAATATTTTTTATATACAAATTTAATAAATTTAAAAATTTAATAATAGGAAAAATTAAAGAAATTTCTACATCAAAAATTAGTAAAATAATACTAATTTTAAAAAAATGTATAGAGAAAGGTAATCGTAAAAGAGAAATATTATCAAATCCACATTCAAAAGCAGTTAATTTATTTCGTAATTTAATTTTTTTTTTCTTAATAAAAAATTTAATAATAATAATAATATTCTAATTGTAATTAGTAATAAATTAATAAATAAAATATATTTTATATTAAATTTAAAAATTTTTTTTATTTGAAATAAAATGTAATTTTATATACTATATAAAATAATAATTTCATCAGTAAATTATTGTGAAAACAATAATTCAAATTACATCAAAAAAATGTCAATATCAAGAAGAAGCTTCAAATCCAAAATGATGAAATGAAGAAATATGATTATAGTATATTCGAATTAATATTACTAATAAAAATAATCTCCCAATAATAACATGTAATCCATGAAATCCTGTTGTTATAAAAAATAATGAACCATAAATAGAATCTCTTATACAAAATGAAGATTTATTATATTCATATAATTGAATTAAAGAAAATAATAATCCTAATATAATTGTTAATAATAATCCAATTAAACTTTTAAATTTATTTCTAAATAATAAACAATGATGTGATCATGTAATGGTTACTCCAGTTGATAATAAAATAATTGTATTTAATAAAGGAATTTCATAAGGATTAAATTGTGTAATATTTTTTGGAGGTCAAAATCTACCAATTTCATCATTTGGGGATAAAGCTGAATGAAAATAAGATAAAAAAAAAGAAATAAAAAATAATAATTCTGAAAGAATAAATAATAATATTCCTATACTTAATAATTTTTTAATTTTTATATTATGTAATCCTTGAAATGTTCTTTCACGAATTACATCTCGTCATCATTGAAAGGAAATAATAATAATAATATACAATCCTAATATTATTAAATTATAATTAAAATAATTAAATATTTTAATACTACCAATTACACAGGCCGACAAAATTTGACAAAGGTCCGGAACCAGAGACCAGACCTAGTATACTTTAGTATATTTTCGCAGTTTCGTAACAACGTTAAAACACCCTATATAGCATATGTGAGGCTATAAGCCCAATTTATAAGTGATCGTATTCGATCGATAAAAGAAACAGCAATTTCTAAAATTACTAATAAAGATTGAATTAAAATTATAAAAATAATTATAATTAACCTTAAATTATTTCTTGATTGTCTAATTAAT
>NC_046657.1:52683009-52685104 GCF_010883055.1 Belonocnema kinseyi
TTTATATTTTATAAATTTAATTTAGGCAGTATTACAAGTAATTTTTAAAAAATTTAAGTTAATTAATTATTATTTTATTTAAAATAAAAAATAATTTAAAATTAAATTTAATTAATTTTATAAATTTTAAATGAATTCATTTAATAATTAAAATAAATTATAAATAAAATTTTATTACTAATATAGTTGTATAAAATATATAAATATTATTACGTTACGTCGTAACAATTTCTTATTTTACAATCTTAAGATGTTTGTTGTCACTTGAAAATTCTTCAAATACTTAAACTGCGAACTTTCTATTTCTTTCAAATCTCCTAAAACTTATAAATAGAAGCAAGCTTGCGATCCTAAAGCTAAAATCTCTTTATTATAGCCGTAGAAGATTTGTACTGCAAACCGTCCTAAGCTGGACACCTTGTCAAAACTCACGTCTCAAGTATAAAATTTTACTGTCTTGTTTATACCGAAACCATTTGAAAACATGTAATTCTATGCAGCTTTACGAAGCCATTAGCGCCCTAAACCTCTTAAAGGGCAATTTACTTTCAGAGACTTTCTTCCAAAGTAATAAATTTCCCACTACTCCTGTACCGGGAAACCAAAATTTGACGTCAGGCGAAAGAGCGTCCTGCCACCTCCACGATTATAGGTAACCAATCAGCATCCTTCAAGGCCCATTGCGTTTCCCGTCTGGTCCACCCTTAGAGTTCGCTCGATGTTCTGCGACTTCAAAAATAGACAGAATTCTTGTAACCATCAAGCAGAGAACACCTGATGGGGTCAACCTCAGGTTATGTTCAACCATTTTGTCAACGCAACAGTCAATGTTAGAATGAATCTCTTAGACCTTAACTCTCATGTATTCGGATAAATCGTGTGTGTCTTTAAAATAAATTAATATTTAAATTCACTTCCTCGATTCATTAATCCCATATTGCAAGCATAGCAAAGACAATACATATTATAATATAAATATTCTAATGAAAACTTAAAGTTTTTCTTATTGATTATTTATAAACTAAATACGATGCAATATTTTACATGAATTCTTATTTTAGACGCTTGAACTTGTCAACTATGAAATTAAAATATTCATATATTGAGAAATTTTAATTTCAATTGCAGCACTGAAATTGCTTTTTACTTAATGCCGTATGAATTAAAAAATTACAGAATTGATAATGAATGCGTTAATAGCGGCACATGCAAATTTTTTAAGTTTCCAAAATAACTAAAAAACAGGCTTATAGGTAATGAGAAAGCGGAACCTTTTTATCTGCACAGCTTTTTCTCCCATACTTCTTCTTAAACAGCACTTATGAAGTACCCATATAACACTTAACAAACCTAGTCTCACCCTGCATCAACTGAATCCGCCAAAACAATTTCAAATGAAAAATAACCAACCTAAACAACAAACCAACAAAAATCTAAAACAAAAAACACAACTTTGCAAGTCTCTAGTTGGTGTATCTACACTTACAGTAACATTCTGCTAACCATAGGAACTACACATGTCAAATTAAAAAAATCCTGTCAAAGCTGTCTTCAACTAAAACAAAACAAAAATGTAATTACAAAGAATCACGTTTCGCTGTGGGTTTTTAGTTATTTTGGAAACTTTAAAAATTTGCATGTGCCGCTATTAACGCATTCATGATCATTTCTGTAATTTTTTAATTCATACGGCATTAAGTAAAAAGAAATTTCAATGCTGCAATTGAAATTTCTCAATATATGAATATTCTAATTTCATAGTTGACAATTTCAAACGTCTAAAATAAGAATTTATGTAAAATATTGCATCGTATTTAGTTTATAAAAAGTCAATAAGAAAAACTTTAAGTTTTCAGTTGGGGGTCATTATTTCTGCTATTTAACAGGTAGCCTGACAAGTCGGCCTAACGAACATTTTGGCAATTTTATAGAAGATAATAAAAATGTTTTCCAAAATAGAGTTTTCAATGTAAAGCAAAATGAAAGTGCTCTAGGGATTAGTGCCAAGTTTAACCATGTTGTTCGGAACAGTTACGTAATTTAATTATCGGCACACGTTAATAATTTCTAGATATCTTGCTCGAAGGAGCATGGT
>NC_046657.1:52685204-52686537 GCF_010883055.1 Belonocnema kinseyi
TATAAAATATACATTATTTTTTTGATATCACAAATCAATGTTTTATATAAACTATTTAAATATTAAAAAATTATAATTAAATAAAATAAAGAAATTAGATGTAAATAAATTAGTCAATATTCTCGATAAAATATTATTATAAATTTATTAATATTTTTATAAATAAATCCATGATTAATTGATCTATAAAAAAATATTGAATAAATAACTCTAAAAAATCTTATTATTATTAAAATTATTAATAAAAATAATCTTCATATTAACAATCTATTAATTATTATAATTTCTCTAAATAAATTTAAAGAAGGAGGAGAAGCTATATTAAAAATACATAAAATAAATCAAAATAATCTTATTGAAGGAATAATATTTATTATACCTTTATTTAATAATATTCTACGTCTTAATAAACGTTCATAGTTAAAATTTACTAAACAAAATAAACCTGAAGAACATAATCCATGTCTAATTATTATAATTAATCTTCTAATGTATCCTCAATAATTTAATGTTATTAATCTAGAAAGTATTATCCCTATATGAACAATAGATGAATATGCAACTAATATTTTTATATCTAATTGTTTTAAACAAATTAATCTAATAAATATTGATCACATTAAACTAAAAGAAATAATTAAATAATTATAAATTAAACATAATTCTTCTATAATTAATATTATTCGTAATATACCATACCCACCTAGTTTTAATATAATTCCTGCCAAAATTATAGATCCTCTTACAGGAGCTTCTACATGAGCTTTAGGCAATCATAAATGAAAAAAAAATATAGGTATTTTAACTAAAAAAGCTAGTAATAAATATAAATATATATAAATATTATTAATTAAATTTATATTGTTTAATAAAATTATATTTAAATTATTAATTTTATTATAAATTTTTAATAAAATAATTATTATTGTTAATGATGCAAATAATGTATATATTAATATATAAATTCTAGCTTCAATTCGTTCAAATTGTACCCCTCACCCAACAATTAAAAATAATGTAGGAATCATTCTAATTTCCAAAAAAAAAAATATATAAAATAATTAATTGATGAAAAATTAAAATTAATATAATTAATATTAAAATAAAATTATAAATATATAATTTTATAAAATTTACTTTAATTATTGATATTAATATTAATCTTATAATTCAAATTGTTAAGAAAATTAAATAAAATGAATAATAATCAATAAAAAATAAAAAATAAATTTTTAAAGAATAAAATAAAATATTATTATTTAATAAAAATATTAAAAATTAAAAAAAAACAAATTTTGAAAATATATTAAAATTAAATTATTATTAATAAAAT
>NC_046657.1:52686637-52689058 GCF_010883055.1 Belonocnema kinseyi
CTATTATAAAAATAAATTTTTATAATAATGAAATAAATATTAATTTAATTTATTTAAAATTTTATAATTTAACTTTATTTTAAATAATTTATTTATTATATACTTTAATTATTATTGTAAAAATGATTTTTTATTTAAAACCTAAATCTATACGACAATTAATTAATAATTAATTAATAAATTAATTAACAAATTAGTAAATTAATTAACAATTAATTATTTTATAATGAAAATATTTAATAATAAATTTAATTTAATTAAAAATTTTTTAAAAATTATTTTTTTATTACCCACACCTATTAATATTAATATTTTATGAAATTTTGGATCTATTTTAGGAATCTGTTTAGTTATTCAAATTATTTCAGGACTATTTTTATCTATACATTATACTTCACATATTAATAATGCTTTTAATAGAGTAATTCATATCATACATAATGTAAATAATGGATGATTAATTCGACTAATTCATATAAATGGAGCTTCTTTTTTTTTATGTATATTTATTCATATAGGACGAGGAATTTATTTTAATTCTTATTTCTTATACTTAACTTGATATTCAGGAAGAATAATTTTTATTATTACAATAGCAACAGCTTTTTTAGGGTATGTATTACCTTGAGGACAAATGTCATTTTGAGGAGCTACTGTAATTACAAATTTAATATCAGCTTTTCCTTTAATTGGAAATGAAATTGTTATTTGACTTTGAGGAGGATTTAGAGTTAATAATGCAACATTAAATCGATTGCTATTTTAATATTAAAGATATTCAAGGATTTTTATTAATAATTATATTATTATTAATATTATGTTGTTTTATTCCTTACATTTTAGGAGATCCTGAAAATTTTAATATAGCAAATCCAATAATTACTCCTATTCATATTCAACCTGAATGATACTTTTTATTTGCTTATGCAATTTTACGATCAATTCCTAATAAATTAGGAGGAGTAATTGCTTTATTAATATCAGTAATAATTATTTTAATTATACCAATATATAATATAAATAAATTTCAAAGATCTATATATTATCCAATTAATCAAATTACATTTTGATTATTTGTCAATATTATAATTATATTAACATGAATTGGTATAAAACCTATTGAATACCCTTTTATATTAATTGGCCAAATTTTAACAATTATATATTTTATATATTATATAATTAATCCAGTAATTTTTAATTTATGAAATAAAATTTTAATTTAAAAGTTAATGAACTTGAAAAAGTTTATATTTTGAAAATATAAAATAGAAATTTAAATTTTCTATTAACTTAATTTAAATTTTATTCTAATAATTATTTAATTTTAATTAATTATTTAAAAAGTTTAATAGTTTAATAAAACCTTAAATTGCAAATTAAAAATTTTAAATTAAATGTTTAATTAAACTTTTATAATCAATTAACTTATATTTTTTAAAAATTACTTGTAATACTGCCTAAATTAAATTTATAAAATATAAATTTAAATTTAAAATACTTAGCATCTTTGACCTTAAAAATGATCATTTTCATTCTTAATTTTTGGCATTAAAATCAAAATTTTATCTATTTTTAAAATTTTTAAAAATTAAAAAAAATTTAATTTTATTAACAAATTTCAAACATATGAATTTTATTTATACTATTATAAATAATTTATTAATCAATTACTTCAAATTTAATAAAAGATTTTCTTTAATAATTCTCTTTGCCTAAGAATTTAGGCAAATTGATAAACTTTAAGATACACCTAACGGTTATATTAATATAATTAATAAAAATTAATAGTCTACAATTGCGATACTGTTTGCATGTTTAATAAAATTTCTAATTAATATATTAATTTCTTCTACTTATACCCCTACCCCCTTTATTAGAATATTTATATTATAATAATATTTATATATTTTATACAACTATATTAGTAATAAAATTTTATTTAATTAATTAATTTTATTCAATTATATGATATTTAATTTTTATTATTTATTAAATAAAGTCCTTTCGTACAAACATTTAAAATTTTATTATAGATGAAAACCAATCTGGCTTACGCCGATTTTAACTCAAATCATGTAAGATTTTAAAAGTCGAACAGACTTAATTTATAAAATTCTTCTTTTATAATTTATCTTAATTCAACATCGAGGTCATAATCTTTTTTATCAATAAGATCTATTTAAAAAAAATTATGCTGTTATCCCTAAGGTAACTTATTCTATTAATTTTTAAATTAACACTCTTTTTATTTTTATTTAATTATTCATTTATAAATGTAAAATTTAATAAAAAATTTTATAAAATTTTTTAATATCTCCAATTTAATAATTATTTAATTTATATAATATATAAATTTTAAAATTTAAATTTAATAATTATAAAGTTCTATAGGGTCTTATCGTCTAATAATTAAATTTA
>NC_046657.1:52689158-52697129 GCF_010883055.1 Belonocnema kinseyi
CGTTCCGTGCGAAAACTTGACGACAGGCTTCAGTCACGTACGCCAGTTTTTCTCTCTTTCCCTCCCACGCGCGCTATTCCCTGTCCTTCATCGCTCACTGGCCTCTTCCGTCCTCTCTACCTCTCCTTTCCTGCGCACGGGCTGATACCGGGGATCTCAACCGGCACCTCGAGGCGCGGTGTTCGGATAATCGTGAGTAAGAAAATAAAAAAAAAATAATAAATCAATAAATAAACAATCAGTCAGATGAAATGTCCCCCCCCTCTCTTGGTTGGCACATTAGATTTAGATCATAATTAGTTTAAGGTTAAATGGCCTCACTATCTATTATAGTAATGTAAATAGATAAATCTTAATTAGAGTTTAAATAAAGGGAAGGAATGTTGGAATACAAAAATTTAAAATAAGTAGGATAAAAGGAGGTGCTTAGGAACTAATCCGGACAAAATAAATAATTAATTAACGTTTTTAAATGAACAATTTAGAGTAAAATTCCAACTTCCGATCCATTTATCGTAGCTTCATGATTCTTTCGGAATCATGAAGCTACGATCGAGTGTAAATAGTAGTTTTAATCACAAAAATTTCAAATAATCCCTTTTATTTTTAATTTTAAGTTAAAGATTGTTAATTTTTAAGAATTTTCCGGTCGACGCTTGGAGACCGAGGTAGTGCGTGCGAGGCAGCGCTCCCCCACCGCTTGGTTGCGACTCCGTTATCGGTCTCGCAGCCAATCGGCGGGCACGCTGCCGCTCCCACTGCTCTCGGCCAGCTTCACTCGCGTCCACCGGGAGACTGCGTAGATCGTAAGTGACAGTTGTCTTCGAGACTTGTACGAAGGCAGATCCGCTCTGTCTTCGAACCCTTGCCAATAAATCTCAACGCTAGCAATCGACGGAAGTTTTGACTCATCACCAGTTATTAGGATCCTCCTCCTGCGCCTTACGCTCGTGGAGCACCCTCAGTGCAGTGCTCCCTCGTTGTTTCTTCCTTTCGGCCGTGAGTGTCGCGTTTTCGGGCCATCGTTCGGGCGACGGGTGGCGAGTGAGCGTCTCGCGTAGTGAACGAAAATAATTTCTAGTGGTTAGGTTAGTTAGGTGGAAATAGACATTGGGTGCCGGGGCTTATCCCTGACGTGCTCGTCTATTTTCCAGTGTTAGGTGGATTTGCCGGTGCCGGGAGGAAACTCCCGCAGTGCTGAGTTCCCTAGTTAGGACAGTGAGTGAGGGTCGCGGTGCTGGAGGGAAACCTCTGACGTGCCAGCTCCGACTCATCGTCAGGTTAGGTGTCGCGCGTGAAGGGTCCCGCTTACGTAGACCGGACACCCCTTATGACAGGAGTTAACCAGGGCTCTCGCCCCAATCGTCGGACGCGTCAGCGTCGGGCGCGTCGCGCAGCCGCCGCCCAGGAAGTGCCGTCAGCGGGGATAGCTACACTCCCGTCCGCCAACGAATACGTACCTTGGCCACATCCAGCGAACGTGCCGGCCTACTCGCCGGACGAATCACACCCGCACATCCCCGGGTGGGTAAATTTAGTGGGCATTCGCCGAGGTATTGGCGGAACCCACGACCCCCGCGTACGCCGTCCGTTCCGCGGCAGGAACCTGTCTCTTCCGCTACCCGCTTTCGCCGCTCAGCCACGGTATGCCTTCCCTCCGGCCAACGTCGTGTCGGGTGACCCCGTGGGATCGGGTCAGCCGCGGATAATAAATTGTTTGGACTCGCCACCTCGACCGCGGGCATTGCAGGTAGCTCCTTCGGCGCCTCTACCTCCACCGGCGGAATTCATCACGTTCAGGTTGGTACCCCGCGAGGTACCGAGCGTGGACGACGCCGGTCCATTATCGCCAGCTCTACCAGAGACCGACAGCACCGCGAGGGCCGATTCTCCCGACCTGTCGCGTGACGAGCCTCTGCCTGGCACTCCCACTCCGAACATACTCGTGGGGACCCCGGGGTCGGACTTGCCGGCCCACACCCTCTCCGGGTCGGCGAGCCACCTTGGACCCCACCTTGGACCCCCTAGGATCTTCCCTTCCTTCCCTCTCCCTCAATCCTCCCCCCCCCCCCCCCCCCAACACATAACGAAACCAATGCCGCACTCGGCGACCATTACTGTCCCCTTTCCATCTCATGGACGGTTTGACTGCGTGGCGAAAGTTGATGTCTGGTGACATCAAGCGGGTGCACCTCCCGCCGCCCACCAGTCAGGCAAACCCGCCCCTGGGCTTGCAGGCCCTCGAACGTTGGCTTGCCACGCGCCAACCACCCGGCTCGACCGCCACTACCTCACGTGCCGCTTCGCGCCACTAAACGCCGCCCCGTTCGCGTCCCGCGATTACAAGCATTACTGCGCGGCCTAACGCCAGATATCACCCCTGCCCACTCCACTCAGCTGTTAAGCATTCCACCTCGTCATTTCTCCATCCCTTCTCTCACCCTTCCCCCCACGCACTGTACTCCTACCCCTCCCCCACAAGTCTAGCCTCCCCGGGAATAGACGTCGGGGTAGAAGACAGAATAAAGCAAAGAAGACCAAAATTGTGATATGCTTCATTTAGTTGAAGTGCATATTTTATTTTGACGGTAGTTTCTAGGAGATAGAAGATGCAGATGTAACAGATTTTCTTATATATCTGTCTAATGAAAAAAAGTCAAAACCAGAAACAATTTTTATGGAAATATTTCTGTGGAAACATTTTTTTGGCATTGAACAAACAAAAAATAAGTTACAAAAGTTTTTTTACTTTAATGTTTTTCACTATTTGCCAAGGGAATATTTTACAGCGCCATTTAAAATTTTCTTCACAGCAGGTTTCATAGCATTTCTATCGATGAAAACATTTTTCACAACTGTTTCTGTTGGAGAAACTTTTTTTGCAGCAATTTTCTTTACAGAATTTTTCTTGTCGTTCCTGTCATTGTCCGGGACTTGTTCTCAAGTTTTCAGATTTTGTTTTAAAGCTTTAGGTGATATTTGTATTGAAATATCTGATAATTGAGTAAATGATAGTATCGAAATAGCTTATCTCATTTTTGGGCAATTTATTTTCATTTCGTTTCGTGATATCCAAATTTTTAATATTTGTCTTTAAAAGATTAATATGAAAAAACAATACATTAACTATATATGCATTTTCAAAATTATTACCATCGTCACGGAGACTGCATTTGTGAAGATCATGTGAAATATACCGCATAAATTAAAAAATTACAGAATTCTTCCTTTTGTACTCAGAAGAAAACATTTCGCTGTGGGTCCTTTGAAACTGAAAGTTTCCTTGTTACTTTTTCTCGGCGAATTCATAAAAACTTAGTTATTGCCCGGTCCCATTTTTCTGGAAATAAATTGAAATTTTAAATAAATATTAATATATATGTGTGTATGTATACATAATATATAATAAATATAAATATTAATTTGCAATATACTATTTTACGATATTTTCTTTTTTCTATGTATCAATGTACTAAAAAAGTTTGAAACTATTTGAAAAATATTTGGCGAATTTACAACGTTTTACATTTCAAAAACTAATTGATTTTGGAGTCGGAATTTTTTGAGTTTTTCATTTTTCCTATTAAGAAGAAGTATGGGAGAAAAAGCTGTGCAGATAAAAAGGTTCCGCTTTCTCATTACCTATAAGCCTGCTTTTTAGTTATTTTGGAAACTTTAAAAATTTGGATGTGCCGCTATTAACGCATTCATTATCATTTCTGTAATTTTTTAATTCATACGGCATTAAGTAAAAAGCAATTTCAATGCTGCAATTGAAATTAAAATTTCTCAATATATGAATATTTTAATTTCATAGTTGACAAGTTCAAGCGTCTAAAATAAGAATTTATGTAAAATATTGCATCGTATTTAGTTTATAAATAATCAATAAGAAAAAATTAAAGTTTTCAGTTGGAAGTGATTATTTCTGATATTTAACAGGTAGCCTGACAAGTCGGCCTATCAAACATTTTGGCAATTTTATAGAAGAGAATAAAAATGTTTTCCAAAATAGAGTTTTCAATGTAAAGCAAAATGAAAGTGCTCTCGGGATTAGTGCCAAGTTTAACCATGCTGTTCAGAACAGTTACGTAATTTCATTATCGGCACAAGTTAATAGTTTCAAGATATCTTGCTCGAAGGAGCATGGTATAATAAATGGTATTCTTTTCTTGACAAATAAGACTTTCCGGTACGCGAGTGAATTCCCGGGATTTAAACACATAATTTTTTGGCACTGCTAGATCCAGCAAATAGATATTGTTAAAAAAACATTTGCTCCTTCGAGCTGGATATGCTAGTGTAAAAATGATAGTTTTGTGAAAAATATTAACAATTTTTTAACTAATGTTTGTCGGCCCTTCTTTTGTTTCATATAATGGCTCACGTCAGAGGAATTCTTGGGTTACCTCGTTCAGAAAGTTGTCATTTCACCTGATGCAAGCGTCCTCACGCTTCTGCGCTGACGCACTTGGTTTCTTTTTACCAAAGTTATTTGCTGGATCTAGCAGTGCCGGGGGTACCGGGGAGCTAATTCAACAATTCCTATTTGTTAATAAATTAATCCCATTTAATATACCTTGCTCGAAAGAGCAAGATATCTAGAAACTATTACCCAGCAAACACGTTCTGTAACTGTTCTAGATCAAAAAAGGAACTGTGTTCTATGACAATTGTTACAAGATGGTGACAGAGCTGTTCTAGAACAAAAAGCTAACAGCGTTCTAGAAGATTGTGACAAAATTGTGACAGATCTGTTCTCGAACTATGTGGCAGCACTGTTTTGTAACAGTTGCTATGGAAGTGTTCTAGAAGAAACTGATCACAGACGCTCTATAATATTTGTTTCAATTTTATTTTAGAACTGTGCCCTAACAGTATTATATCGAAGTTCTAGAACCCTATTACAAGTGGGTTCTAGAAGAAATTACAAACAAAGATTACTTCGCTAACACTATGGTCGTGCTATCGCTTGCGAGTATCCCGAAGGTGGATATCTCGGACGTATAATTTTTGTTAGTCGGGACTGCGTACGCGCAATACCGGATCAAAATATATCCATAAATAGGGTTAAATAGAATATCCCGGCATATCCCATTGCCGTGAGAGGTACATAAAACTGTTCCAGATTTGATAAATAACTGTTCTAGAACTTTTATAGAATTGTTATAGAACTGTTATAGAATCTTCCTAGATTTTTCATAATAAAGCGTACCAAAGTTCTAGAATTGTTACAAATCGGTTGTCACAGCGTTCTAGATCTGTTAAAGATTTGTTATACAACATTTGCAATTGAGTTCTAGAATTGTTCTAGAAATATTACAGATCGTTTGTCACAGCGTTCTATAACTGTTACAGAATTGTTCTAGCGTATGGGGGATGACATAAATACTCGCATGTTCGTAACCTGTTCTAGAACACGTACTTTTCTGTTCTAGAACGGTTACAGATCTGTTCTGTAACCATGTTTTCTGGGTACTGGTACCGATAACACAATTACGTAACCGTTACATAATTTGTAAAATCTGAGCGCGACAGAGGGGTGTTGACTCGAGTCATGGTATAGCAGGACTGTGTTCCCTTCCCCCACCCCTAGGCCCCACCCAGGGGCGCACGAACCGAGATCACCCGCGAACATGGAAGATAAATTATCCCGATGAATCCGAACACGTGCAAAGTTTTAGTAGAAAATATTAGTAGCTTCCGAGAATTTTCAACATTTTTCGTTCGAGGTGCGCGCTTTATGAATTTGACACAGCTTGGAAAGATGCAATTGTTAATTTAAAAAATTTAATAATTCGATTTCACGGTATTTAATTGCTGAATTATTTTTAAAAAGACAATTCTATCACCCTGGGGAAAAATAATTCGAAAACCCTGACGTTTTTACTTTTTCATGCGTTTCTTCACCTTCACGCCAGTGTAATTTCTTTCAGGATTATCAGATTGTACTTATTTTAAAACCAACCATATTCAAAAAATATGCCCTCTGCACGGGCACATTCTCCCTTCGCGCTCGATATCCAGAAATAATTTTTAGGAAATTTTTCGGTCTATTTTTCGTGCACCATTTATGTCGAATAATTTTTTGCTCGTATGTAGGGTCGTTTTAAAAAACAAATGACTGTTTCTGTCTTGCTTCTCTTTAATTGAAACAGAAATTCCGCTTTCTATCAAAAAACTATTTGTAAGAAATGTTTAGATCATTTTTGGTTAAATACTTTATTCTCTAAATTATTGTTACATCTCAGATGAGAGGCTCTTACCCTGCTATAAAATAATTCTAGCTAAACTTACCCTACTTCCTCCTTTCTTGATTCTAATTTTGTTTAAAATTAGAAAGCATGGATTGAGGAACAAACACAGTGAAAGGCTGAGATGATTGAATCATTCATTTAGAACGGGTTAAGATATGCAATTATAATTTATTAAAACCAAGTTACATGTGTGATATCCGTGAGTATATTTTTATTTAATTCAACATATGCACCATGGAACTTCCAGAATATTTTGAGAAACTTCGTCTTATTGTCCACCCTTTAAAAAAAAGGAAAAGACTTTAGTGAAGAGTTTTTTAGATAACATTGAAAAAAGAAATAAAGGATAGTAATAATATTTTCCCAAACTTACCAAAGATTTTGATTTTATTCCCGCTTGGAATAAGGCCCCTTTGTTGAAGCTGAAGAATCGTGGTCAGGGACTCGGTTCGTAAACTTGGTCCCTTCTTTTCCTATTGTATAAGTGTACAATAGGTTGATGGTGTGTTTTTTAGGAGGGCTTTCTTGGTTGTTAAAGGGGGTTCACAGAGTTCAAATCCAACTGATGTTGAAGTTATTTATTTTGAGGTAAATGATATTGTCCTCAGTTCAATGGTTTCACTGAATCTAATCTTTGTTTTTTTTTTTTAAATTCCGCACATTTCTTCTTCAGAGATTCAACAACTGTTCTTAAACTTCCGGAGAGTTGTATTTCAGCGGTAGAAATAAACTGTTTATAAACTTCCGGAGAGTTGTTACGCAGCGGTACGATGGTAGAAATATACTTTTCTTAACCCTTCAAGAAGTGGGTATATATAGGCAGAAATCTGATCAGAGGAGGAAAAAATAGTCCTTTGGTGGACCATTTTCTGACATTGATTTATGGCATGATGACACAGATCTTGAAATGTTGCGTAGGTGGGAGGCCACGCGCTGATCCTTGCAATGCATTCTATTGAGGGGTAGTCGAAGACCACATATCATTATGACGTTTATGGCCTTTTCACCAATTGGGCCATAGTAGATGGGCCTCGCGTGTTCTTTCGTGAGGCTTGCTTCCTTCTGATTGGTTATGACGTCAGTGACCGTGCATTCACATGATTCACATTGGTATTACTTGATATTTCTTAGAATTTGACATAGAATGTACAATATGATTCAGAATATAAATATTAAATGTTCATGACAATAATAATTAATAATGGTTGATGATGGTGATTAATAATATAAGATATTAAAAGATCAATTTATAAATAACTCAGTCTTCGTATATATAATTAAAGTGGTTTATGTATCTATGGTCGGTATGGTTGGGTGTTTCGGATAACTCTTTACTAATCGATAATTGTTCCTCCGAGCGAGAAGATATTCGAAGAATACATTTATGATAAAGATAATTTATAGATTCTGAGTATTTTATATAAATGATATTGACAATTGATTGTTATTATAAATAAGTAGATATTGTGTATATATAACGGTCACAGGCAGGTGCTACGCTGTCGACTTAAACTTATTGTAAGAGATATATTTTTGTGGGAGCAAGAAGGTTTTTCGGTTTACATACAGTCTGTCAAGTTAAAGCGTGGGTGGCTTTACTCGCAGTCGGTAGGATGTATCGACATGATTTTGGTGTCAAAATATTAAGAAGAGCTCCCTCTTTCATGCTTTTTGATTTAACATTCAGTTTGCTTTCAATTCTCATCTTGTTACC